>NC_060119.1:440354880-440657910 GCF_021461395.2 Schistocerca americana | reverse complement strand
CTCTGCATTTCAAAAAAATAGTTCATATGGCTCTGAGCACTACGGGACTTAACTTCTGAGGTCATCAGTCCCCTAGAACTTAGAACTACTTAAACTTAACTAACCTAAGGACATCACACACATCCATGCCCAAGGCAAGATTCGAACCTGCGACCATAGCGGTCGCGCGGTTCCAGACTGTGGCGCCTAGAACCGCTCGGCTACTGCGGCCGGCACTCTGCATTTCACCCTAAAGAACCTGATAGCATATACAGGAGACTATCCCCTATCTCGCTGTAATATAAAACGAGCTGCCCTTTTTTTTCATGTACTCCGTCAATCCTATGCAGTAAATATACCATTTCACGCAGCATTAATGCAGAAGTGGACGGAAAAGTGTAGTGTAAGCTGTCTCTTTAGCAGAAATGTTGCATTTCCTAAGTTTTGTGTGAACAAATCGCAGTATTTGCTTCACCTTCCCCACAATAATATCTTTGCATTAGTTCCAATTTAAGTTGTTCATAATTGTAGTTCCTAGATATTTTGTTGAAGTGACAGCGTTTACATTTGTGTGATTTTGTCGTGTAACCGAAATTAAGCGTATTTATTTTGTTGCTCACGTGCCTGACCTCCCATTTTTTGTTACCTTCCTCAACTGCCACTTTTCGAACCATACAGTTATCCTGTCTAAATCATTTTGCAATCGATTTTAATCTTTTGACGACTTTACTAGGCGCTAAATGACACTATCATTTGCAACCAATCTAAGAGGACTGCTCAGATTGTCTACTAAATAATTTATATAAATCAGGGACAGCAGAGCATCTATGACACTATCTTTGGAAACACCAGCTATTACTTCCGTTTTCGATGGCTTGTCCGCCCCGATAGCTGAGTTGTCAGCGTGACGAATTGCCGTCCTACGGGCCCGGGTTTGATTCCCGGCCGGGTCGGGGACTCTCTCCGGTCAGGGACTGGGTGTTGTGCTGTCTTCATCATCATTTCACCTCCACCCAGCGAGCAGGTCGCCCAATGTGTCATCTAATGTAATAACACCTGCACCAAGGCGGCCGGACCTGCCCCGCAAGGGGCCTCCCGGCCAATGACGCCAGACGCTCATTTCCATTCGATGGCTTTACGTCAGTTACTACGAACTGTGACCTATCTGACAGGAAATCACGAATTCAGTCGCACAACTGAGACAATACCCCATAACCAAGCAATCTGATTAGAAGTCGCTTCTGAGGAACGATGTCAAAAGCGTTCTGGAGATCTATAAATACAGAATAAATTTGAGATACCCTTTTGATAACAGTCAATAGTACGTGTGAAGAAAGAGTTAGTTATGTTTCACAAGATCGATATTTTCTGAATCCGTGCTGACTGTTACCAGATCGATTTCTTCGAGGTAATTCATTATTTTCGAACTCAGTATATGGTTCAAAATCCTTCTGCAAATCGACGTCAGTGATATGACTCTGTAATGAAGCGTATTAAACCTATTTCCTTTCTTGGGTATTGGCGTGACATCACATTCTTTCCATTCCTTAAGTCAGAATCTTTCATCGAGTGGGTGCCGAGCAATTGTACCAGCGTACTCTAAAAGGAGCGTAATTGTTATACAATGCAGGCCGGAAGACTTTTTAACTGATTTAAGTTTCTATTCTTCACTGAGAATATCTGGTTCTAAGTTACTCATGTTGGCAACTGTTCTTGAGTCGAATTCTGGAATATTTTTGTCGGTGAACGAATTTCAGAAAACCGTGTATAGTAACTCCGATTTAGCTGCACTGTTATCGGAAATATTTTTACTGCCATCGCGTAATGAAAGTATCTATGTGTCTTCTCGCTAGTGTACTTTACATGTATCTCTTTCGCTTTTCTGCTAGATCTCGAGCCAGTTTTTTTTTCTGCCAGATTTCGCGCCAGAGTTTCGTTATGGAGTCCATTGACAGCATTTCGCTTTGAAATCTACACTAAGTTTCGAGCTTAAGTAAATATAGGAGATTTTGCATTCTCTTCAATTTCGCAAGTTTCTTACCGTTGCTACTGCTACAGTGTTGTGATCAGTCTAGTGTATCAAGAGGGATCAGTACCATGTCTTATTGAATTTATTTGGTACAAATCTCTCCGTATCTGTATACAGGGTGAGTCACCTAACGTTACCGCTGGATATATTTCGTAAACCACACCAAATACTGACGAATCGATTCCACAGACCGAACGTGAGGAGAGGGGCTAGTGTAATTGGTTATTACAAACCATAAAAAAACGCACGGAAGTATGTTTTTTAACACAAACCTAAGTTTCTTTAAATGGAACCCAGTTAGTACATCTGAACATTTAAACAAATACGTAATCAGTGCCGTTTGTTGCATTGTAAAATGTTAATTACATCCGGAGATATTGTAACCTAAAGTTGACGCTTGAGTACCACTCCTCCGCTGTTCGATCGTGTGTATCGGAGAGCACCGAATTACGTAGGGATCCATAGGGAACGGTGATGGACCTTAGGTACAGAAGAGACTGGAACAGCACATTACGTCCACATGCTAACACCTTTTTATTGGTCTTTTTCACTGACGCACATGTACATTACCATGAGGGGTGAGGTACACGTACACACGTGGTATCCGTTTTCAATTACGGAGTAGAATAGAGTGTGTCCCGTCATGTCAGGCCAATAGATGTTCAATGTGGTGGCCATCATTTGCTGCACACAATTGCAATCTCTGGCATAATGAATGTCGTACACGCCGCAGTAATGCCGCCGTAGGCTGCCACAATACATTGTTCCATATCCTCTGGGGCCAGCCCGTTTTCCTGATCTTACACCTCTGGATTTCTTTCTGTGGGGTACATTAAAGGAGAATGTGTACCGTGATGTGCCTACAACCCCAGAGGATATGAAACAACGTATTGTGGCAGCCTGCGGCGACATTACACCAGATGTACTGCGGCGTGTACGACATGTGCTCAGTGAAAACGACCAATAAAAAGGTGTTAGCATGTGGACGTAATGTGCTGTTCCAGTCTCTTCTGTACCTAAGGTCCATCACCGTTCCCTTTGGATCCCTACGTAGTTCGGTGCTCTCCGATACACACGATCGAACAGTGGAGGAGTGGTACTCAAGCGTCAACTTTAGGTTACAATATTTCCGGATGTAATTAACAGTTTACAATGCAACAAACAGCACTGATTACGTATTTGTTTATATGTTCAGATGTGCTAACAAAACTAACGTGGTTCCATTTAAAAAAAACGTAGGTTTGTGTTAAAAAACATACTTCCGTGCATTTTTATATGGTTTGTATTAAACAATTACACTAGCCTCTCTCCTCACGTTCGGTTTGTGGAATCGGTTCGTCAGTATTTGATGTGGCTTACGAAATATATCGAGCGGTAACGTTAGGTGACTCGCCCTGTATACTATTTCTTTGAATTTAAGTCACACGTGGTCTACGTTCACATAGTCTGGAGTGGAGCCTGTCTCTTAGAAAGGCGTCAAACGACTTTTCATCTACTTTTTTAAACAGATATATTTTCCGTTTGTTTTTGGCAGACTTTGGACGTCACGATATTCCTCCTTGTTGCAGTGACTTTGAGGTCATTAATCCCTGTATCCGTCATGACTCTCCCCTTTTGTTCAAGATTATTTTTTGCTAAGATGTCTAGTAAGTTTTATGAGTTTTATATTTATAGCACTTGATGACAATGACTGGATGAATAGAAAAATAAATAAGCGGAAGAATAAAACTCGCATGGAGAGGTTCTAGTAAACTAAATGCGGTATTCACAACTGAACTTGGGATGACTCTGAAAAAGGAAGTTTACAATGAATACGCATTACCTGTCTTGAGATACGATGCAAAGAACAATCAGAAATTGAAGGCTTTTTAGAGAAAAATAAAAAATACAGACATACTTGTCGGCGATTGCTGGGAGAGGCACGGGTACAGACAAATGATGAGGGAACGGGTTGGAGAGAATGACGCAGTTAAGGGCATAATGAAAATCAACTGGAGATGGGCGGGGAATGTAGGAAGGCTAACGGATAATAGTCGGATAGAGGAAATCTTCTGCTGGATTTCAAGAAATTAGACTGGGGCAGTGTTGTGATAGAAGGCGGATAGACGGAAATATAAGGCCTATTGGTACAACATACAGTGTAAGCTCACATTAATGTGACCACCTGCGCCGCTGTGGCCGATCGGTTCTAGGCGCTTCAATCCGGAACCGCGCGCCTGCTACGGTCGCATGTTCGAATCCTGCCTCGGGCATGGAAGTGTATGATGTCATTAGGTTGGTTAGGTTTAAGTAGTTCTAAGTCTAGGGGACTGATGACCTCAGATGTTAAGCCCCATAGTGCTCAGAGCCATTTGAACCATAGTACTTGATGAAGTGTAAAGGGAGTAAATGGAAAAATTGTACGGGAATATAACCTCAGCTAGTAACATTTGTTTGTGGAAGCCAGAACTGAGTAGGTTCGATTTCTTCGTAATGTTAATCGGACTGAGAGGTAAAAGTTGGACGTAATAAGGGTTTTCAAGGCATCAGGCATTCACATAACACAGAGTTCTTCCACTTGTCTGGAAGACACTCTGAACACTTCTCTACATTCTTGAAACATTTGTCGCCTATTCTGTGCTGTTGCGAGACATATAAGGCAGATGAAGTTCCTATTACGCTTGATATGGCCGATGACAACTATTTTTATGTGATAATTATACACCGTAACGTATAATAAGAGAAAATCGCCTTATGCATGACTGATTTTCCTAATTGGTTTCCAGTTCTGCATCCTAGTGCAATACTTCAGCTGAAGAAGGATTTAAAATGGAATGGTTTGTCTTCATAAGGAATTAACTACAACTTATTTCATCAGGTTAGGATTTAATAGGAACTATTGTGCCCAGCGACTGTGAAAATGCTATTATCAAGCATGAACACAGTAATCAGTCTCATATAAACCTGTATTTTATTTGCTGACGCAGCTAGATTTCACCTACAGTATACCCATCATCAGAGCGTTTAACAGCGATCATGTAGAGCCAGCAAGCTTGAGCTAAGGGCATGTTAATGCCGTTTTAACAACGTGTACCTATTCGATACGACTGATAGCTGTGTTCATCTCACCAGAGCACTGGAATATCCCAAATTCTAAATTTTTGAGGACGAAATCTTCCAAAAGTAACACGTGCCTCGCGTTAGAACATCTGTAGTTCCGTTAATTATCGCTCTCGGAGGACACGTAAGTAGAATCTAGAAATGTGTGAACGTTAGTACTATGTGTCTTTCCCTGACAGGACATTAAACCTTTACTATTCATTCTAATTTATTTTAAAATTTCGCTCGTAATAGTACAAATACAAAGATAAGCGTCTAGCACGAAAATGAATGTCCGAAGAAAATATCTTTTCTTGGCACACAATGCACATAAATATCATTTTAGGAGTGGCATTGAATTTATTACACAATGGATGTAAGCAAACGTTCACCGAGAGATAATAATAATCGATGTTTCCAACATTGAGTCAACACAAAGACACTTAATCTTACCCCCTGCATTGTTCGTTTCGTTGAATGCTTGCATATACAGCACACGTTTAACAAAATGGTGGTAGACAGTGCTCCGACAGCTTCTGTGCGGATGCATTGTTATCGTCGGAAAGGTAACGTGAGATATGTTGATTCAGAACAATGTGCGTGGCCATTCGTTTTCTTCCTACCGCCATATCTCTAGAGCAGGCGAGATTGTTAAAGCGACCTTAATAAAACTTTCAGTTGTTTTCAGATGTGGGTGTTGGACGCACAAAGATAAAACGGTTTCAGGATGTCTGATGTGTCTCGTAACACACTTGACGAGTTCTTCTTAACGCTCTCGTGTAATGCACCGTGCAGAGTCTGAATTTTATAGCCTTCCCCTAACTTGCAATTTTTAGCGGTCCAGGTAGGACATTCATATACAGTATTATTATTTAACAATTATTAACTTCAGGTAAACGCCGAATGGCTAATCTCCACATAACAGCGCCAACTTTTTCTTAACATTAGGTGAAATCTAAAGATTATCAGACAGTGAAACGTATAATCTACACAAAATTGGCAGCTGTGCATAGCTTCGCAGTTAATAATACACAAAATTTAGAACAAGGTACTAGCGTTAGTTCATTTAAAGTGTGCTTTTATGTTGCATAATGATTAAGGACGAAACTCGCGCCGGCCGGAGTGGCCGAGCGGTTCTAGGCGCTACAGTCTGGAACCGCGCCACCGCTACGATCGCAGGTTCGAATCCTGCCTCGGGCATGGATGTGTATGATCTCCTTAGTTTAGTTAGGTTTAAGTAGTTCTAAGTTCTAGGGGGCTGATGACCTCAGCAGTTAAGTCCCATAGTGCTCAGTGCCATTTTTTTTTATGATCACGAAACTCTCGCTTTGGTTCAGACTATTCAACCTACAAAGTATAAAGTGTCAATACGCCTATTATTTATTTAACTGTTCCAAAACATCACTAACAGCCATAATACTATGCTAGCGATATTCACGCTCAGAATCCCTCTTACTGACGCCGTTTAATGTGAAGACTGCACTGAGCCTTCTCAGATCCTTTGCCACTTTGTGGTTAAGCGCGTATCTTCAGTCCTTTCCATATCTCATCTTTTCTCTTTTTACAGGGAGCTTGTATTTTTTTCCTATAACATGGTTTACAATTGCTTGAGGCTATTTTCGTTCAACTTTCAGTTTTCACCCGTTCCTCTCATTTTACACTTCGTTAGAAAACATTTGTGACAATTTAATGCGTATTTATGCATACATGTGACTCTCATACATACTGTTCTACTAGCTGAAACTCCCATCACATTTCGCAGATAAAGCTTCTACTTATGACTAGATCCTCTTCTTTCATTCGGAAATTTAAGTTATGGATGGTTCAGTTCTAAAGCCATGTGTATAGGTTTCCCCTATGGCGCCAGTAACAGTTTTTGAATCTCACGGACATTCAGCACAGTGAATTCCATTAAACAATACAAAAGTCATATTTATAATCTTTTCTGAACTGTAATATATATTTTGCTTTAATTTCCTGTCTCCTTAACTTTTCCACCATATTTACGATTATTTTGAGACCATTCTCTGTCTATTCTTATGTGCTAATCTTTTTATTTACGAACAACGCTTACTAATTTTATTTTTAATTGTCAGTCATCTTACTAGCGTGATGCGATCCGCCAAAAATTTCTCTTCTGAGCCAACATCTTCATCTGAGAGTAGGACTTGCATCAAATAGCCACAATTATTTGTTGTTGGTTCTTCCCATAACTGTTGCCTGGGTTTTGGAGGATTTCATCTTGAGGAGCCATTGCTCGCAGCAGGAGGTAAATTGATTGGAACAGAGTTGGAGAGATCGTTGTGCTTTCTGGGAGTGTAGGACGGAGGACGAGGAAACCGGTATCATCAGCACACTGAAGTAGGTGGGATGGCGCAAGATGTTGGACATGTCGCTAATGTAGAGGAGGTAAAGGGGAGAAGGAGGGGCGAAGCGTTGGGGCACACCTGCAGTGCAGAAGGTACGGGAATTGGTATTGTCAATAGTGACAGTGGTTGAGCGATTAGACGGGAAGATTGGAATAAGGTGGACATATTTAACTGGCATAGCGTGAGCAAGGAATTGAATAGGAAACCGGAATGCCATACACGGCAAAAGGCTTCACCTCTTACCGCAGATTTTATATTCATTTATTGTCGTGCGTTCAGCTTCTCTCTGCGAATGGTTCGTTATCTAAATCAAATACGAAGAATACGTCTCAGACTGATAGACGTATGTGACTGCGCAAACGGCGAAAACAGGTACAATTTTGTTTGCCAGGGCATGAGCCTATTATTTTTAGAGATTGTAAGTCCATTTCTTTTGATTTCATAAGTAATAAACTGAGGTAATTGAGATCTTTCAATTGATGATCAAAAGAACTATTGTATCATTTTGGTGTGTAATGATCTGTTTATG
The DNA here is from genome assembly GCF_021461395.2 of Schistocerca americana. Lineage (NCBI taxonomy): Eukaryota > Metazoa > Arthropoda > Insecta > Orthoptera > Acrididae > Schistocerca > Schistocerca americana. The sequence continues at coordinate 440,649,926 of NC_060119.1, read as the reverse complement.
TCAGATGTACAGAACCATATTAAAATATTCCATTAAAGTACTCCACCGCCATCTCACAACACCTACCGGCAACGTACACTGAATGGTGATTTACTTTCGAATTTATCGCATTACAGATCAATTAACTTTTCTTTTAATATGCGAGATGCGCTGTAAGGAGAAACAATTAGACTTTATTTGTGCTACTTATTTCCTGGAATTATTATTGGCATGGAGCAACGAAAGTTGGGCTGTCGTAGGAATTACATATCTTAGTAGTCAGATTGAAATTTAGGGCTGCAGTGACGTATGCACTGTATGCATTGGACAGAATCTCAGATTTTTGTGTTAGACTCGTATTTGAAGGACGGTTCACCTGAGCCACATTATCGTAACTGATATTTGGCGTCAAACGAAAATGCAGGAGTGGGGGATGTGACATTTGGCATTAAAACTAACCACTCAAGCCATTAAATAAGAGAACGCCGTACAGCAGGTAGCTACAGTATTCTCAGAAAGAGTTTATTCCTGATACGCACTGACAGTAACATAAAAAACTTAGTCAGTGTACACAACTAGCTTGTGGTGCTGTAAGTCCAAATTCTAAGGTGGGAAACAACGAAATTTTGGAGATTATTTTTGCAACTGAACATACGTGATGATTTTTAAGCAGCTGAGACCTTGCTTCAGGTTCAGCCATAGTACAGTTTACTATAAAAGTTATATTTAGATAATTGAAATTGTCGTGTGTGATTGGTAGCTTAGTGAAATATATTAAAATTTTTCATACTTATTAACAGAAACTGAAAAATTATTCCAACTTCTGTATTTAAAGCTTCAGCGTTTCTTCTCATAAAATTAGGCGGTAATAGAAACGTAGTAAAACGAAAGTAGTTTTTCCTGGCTACTTTGTACGTAAATACAGTAGCTGGGTGGATTTAATTATCTGTTTTTGGATTTAAATGTATCAGTCAGCAAATATTGTATAGCGATGTTGTGATAGATCGGACATATTAACCAGTAGTCTCTAGAAGCGGCGAATAACTGTAGCGATGGAGGGGAGGAGTCCTGCCGAGGCTTACAGAGTCGAGATCACGAAACACAGTCGACGCAGCCGAGATCAATGTCTGTCTGCGTGATATCGATTACAGCCTTGGGGATTGTCGCCTCTCGCATTGTCTAAGTCTGACAGGAATTTTATTCAGTTTTCCATTTCCGCCGTTGGGGGCACTGCCCGCGGGCAGTGTGGCTGCTCGTGCAGTTAACGACTGTGACGCATCCGCGAAATGATCGCGCCGCGCTAGTAAATTGTGCGACGTGTATAGGTGATGTTCAGTCTTAGGCAGCTCACCTTGAGATGTACGGCAGGTGTCCAGACTTATCGTACATGACAGTAAATGATGACTGGTTGCGCACCCGAAACGTCATTGAGTAGGGTATCTAAAACAGCCGACCGACCTCCGTGTCATCCTCCTTCATAAGGCGTCATTTCCGTGTGGTATGGAGGAGCATGGGCTCAGCTCACTCTTCTCGCGGCCACTGTGTAATCGCACAGTTAGTATCACGGCTTCCCGGTCTCAGAGATGTTCTGTGACTTATTTACGACACGAGTTTTTTTTTTTCTCATATGAAAAATGCTATTGTCTCAGTACTGCCTTGTACTCTCTCTTCTGTCGGAGCGGTCTCATAAACGGATGTAGTAAAAGATTGTGTCATACGATGTTAATTTAGATAAGTTGAAATGGAATAATATAATTATTTACTTTATTCATTTCTATTATTTAACTCACTCCCATGCCTCGTTTAACAATTTTTAATGTTTTTTAGCAAATATTTGTTACTGGTCTATGTCGTAGCATGATTAAATGGACCTGTCGTTAATGTCGTAGCCGTAAGTTCTCACAGCACATTCTAGAAGACGAACCTTTCTTCATTTCATTACGTGAGAACGAAGTTCGATGCAGATTTATAAGCGTCATTTCACTGAAAAGGTTAATTCTGACACACAAAACTGTTCAAGCATCTTCCCACAGTCAGCATCATCGTGTTGAAGACAGACCTACAGCACAGAATTCGCTGGTTTTCGTCATTTATCGCTTCGTTATAACAGCTCTTTTCTCTCTTCTGACGTTTATATACACTACAACAAATATAAACAGCTTACTCAACGGGAAGAGCCATTATAACTGCCAGCTTTCCAAGGTTTGGAGGCGCTATTTCTGGTCAAAGTAGCTCCTCAATTGGCCTCACACAGCTATTACGCCCCGTTCCAGTCCTCACACCAAGGAAAAATCCATATCAGTGCTGCGAATTGAACCCAGGGCTTCGAAAAGGGAAATCTATCCTTCTTGCCTGGTAGTTAAATCCCTATCAGCTTGGTTTCGTTGGGCGCTGAACCCACAGAAACGAAATAATGTTTAATTTGTGAAAGAAAACCCGATTGGAAATATTAGAGATGTTGTTGTTGTTGTCTTCAGTCCTGAGACTGGTTTGATGCAGCTCTCCATGCTATTCTATCCTGTGCAAGCCTCTTCATCTCCCAGTACCTACTGCAACCTACATCCTTCTGAGTCTGCGGTATGTTGATGATTTTCATTTATGGACCGTCTGGCAGCAACTGAATAAAACACAATTTTAGTGCCATACGCGTTTCGCCTTTATTTTCTGCAAGGCATCATCAGTGGCAGGTTGCGTAGACAGTTTCTTACATATTACGCTCCTGTTCCATTTTTGGTCTTGTTCTTCTTCCTATGAGCGCCAATTTGCTGTTTTTTCTGCATTCCACAGCACTATGCACTGAACGCTTGTTTTAATGCATTAATGCATTAATGCATTAAAACAAGCGTTCAGTGCATAGTGCTGTGGAATGCAGAAAAAACAGCAAATTGGCGCTCATAGGAAGAAGAACAAGACCAAAAATGGAACAGGAGCGTAATATGTAAGAAACTGTCTACGCAACCTGCCACTGATGATGCCTTGCAGAAAATAAAGGCGAAACGCGTATGGCACTAAAATTGTGTTTTATTCAGTTGCTGTCAGACGGTCCATAAGTGAAAATCATCAACATACCGTAGTATTACGCGCAACTGAGGAGGACAGGACCAAAAAATTGAAGATGTCTTCTGAGTCTGCTTACTGTATTCATCTGTTGGTCTCCCTCTACGATTTTTACCCTCCACGCTGCACTCCAACGCTAAGTTTGTGATCCCTTGATGCCTCAGAAGATGTCCTACCAACCGGTCCATTCTTCTTGTCAAGTTGTCCCACAAACTCCTCTTCTCCCCAATTCTATTCAATACCTCCACATTAGTTATGTGATCTACCCACCTAATCTTCAGCATTCTTCTGTAGCACCACATTTCGAAAGCTTCTATTCTCTTCTTGTCCAAAATATTTATCGTCCATGTTTCACTTCCATACATGGCTACACTCCATACAAATACTTCCAGAAATTACTTCCTGACACTTAAATCTATACTCGATGTTAACAAATTTCTCTTCTTGAGAAACGCTTTCCTTGCCATTGCCAGTCTACATTTGATATCCTCTCTACTTCGACCATCGTCAGTTATTTTGCTCCCCAGATAGCAAAACTCCTTTACTACTTTAAGTGTCTCATTTCCTAATCTAATTCCCTCAGCATCACCCGACTTAATTCGACTACATTCCATTATCCTCGTTTTGCTTTTGTTGACGTTCATCTTATATCCTCCTTTGAAGACACTGTCCATTCCGTTCAACTGCTCTTCCAAGTCCTTTGCTGTCTCTGACAGAATTACAATGTCATCGGCGAACCTCGACGTTTTTATTTCTTCTCCATGGACTTTAATACCTACTCCAAATTTTTCTTTTGTTTCCTTTACTGCTTGCTCAATATACAGATTGAATAACATCGTGGACAGGCGACAACCCTGTCTCACTCCCTTCCATACCACTGCTTCCCTTTCATGCCCCTCGACTCTTATAACTGCCATCTGGTTTCTGTACAAATTGTAAATAGCCTTTCGCTCCCTGTATTTTACCCTTGCCACCTTTAGAATTTGAAAGAGAGTATTCCAGTCAACATTGTCAAAAGCTTTCCCTAAGTCTACAAATGCTAGAAATGTAGGTTTGCCTTTCCTTAATCTATTTTCTAAGATAAGTCGTAGGGTCAGTATTGCCTCACGTGTTCCAACATTTCCGCGGAATCCAAACTGATCTTCGCCGAGGTCGGCTTCAACCAGTTTTTCCATTCGTCTGTAAAGAATTCGCGTTAGTATTTTGCAGCTGTGACTTATTAAACTGATAGTTCGGTAATTTTCACACCTGTCAAACCTGCTTTCTTTGGGATTGGAATTATTATATTCTTCTTGAAGTCTGAGGGTATTTCACCTGTCCCATACATCTTGCTCACCAGATGGTAGAGTTTTGTCAGGACTGGCTCTCCCAAGGCCGTCAGTAGTTCTAATGGAATGTTGTCTACTCCCGGGGCCTTGTTTCGACTTAGATCTTTCAGGGCTCTGTTAAACTCCTCACGCAGTATCGTATTTCCCATTTCATCTTCATCTACATCCTCTTCCATTTCCATAATACTGTCCTCAAGTACATCGCACTTGTATAGACCCTCTACATACTCCTTCCACCTTTCTGCTTTCCCTTCTTTGCTTAGAACTGGGTTTCCATCTGAGCTCTTGATATTCATACAAGTGGTTCTCTTTTCTCCAAAGGTCTCTTTAATTTTCCTGTAGGCAATGTCTATGTTACCCCTAGTGAGATAAGCCTCTACATCCTTACATTTGTTCTCTAGCCATCCCTGCTTAGCCATTTTGCGCTTCCTGTCGATCTCATTTTTGAGACGTTTGTATTCGTTTTTGACTGCTTCATTTACTGCGTTTTTATATTTTCTGCTTTCATCAATTAAATTCAATATCTCTTCTGTTACCCAAAGTTTTCAATTAGCCCTCGTCTTTTTACCTACTTGATCCTCTGCTGCCTTCACTACTTCATCCATCAGAGCTACCCATTCTTCTTCTACGGTATTTCTTTCCCCCATTCCTGTCAATTGTTCCTTTATGCTCTCCCTGAAACTCTGTACAACCTCTGGTTTAGTCAGTTTATTCAGGTACCATATTAGAGATAAGGAAACATTTTACTGAAAAGTCTTAGTATGCTAGTAATCGTGAAAAATTCATAAAAATTTGCATTCTAAACAATACTGAAGGCAATACGTAAATGTCAAGATTTTGTTGGCGGAATGAAATTCTCTCTTTGCCTATTCATATAAGTTTATGTTCTAGAAAGGAATATAAACATTTATGAACAGTGTTATTGAGAATGATATCGAGACCTCTTGCAGTATGTGCCTTTAAGTATGATTTTCTTTTATTATTTTCTTCAGTTCGTAGGTATCGTAACATAGACGATTTCATTGATTCTGTAATGATTCCTTGTATGCCTTTTTTATCCTCCCTGATCGAAAACTGTTGCAGCATTTGAAATGCTTATGAGATTGTGACATCTGCTTTTTCTGCCAATCTGCCTTACTGTGCGTTCCGGCTGTTTCTTGGCCCTCCCACACTCCTTATTACTGCGGGATTGAATTCTATCGCTCATAGAGGAATTCTGTGATTTTTACGTAAGAAAAAAAGTAAAACAAAGTAGTCAATTAATCTCCAAAGATAGTACGTAATTTTTTTCTAAAGATAGTCGTTACGGGAAGCATCCATTACTTAGTTTCTTCGATACCTGCAACGGTATTTAGTAGTTTGGAAGTACTTTTCCGTCATCTCTATTACTGGAAAGAGCCTTTATGTCTGCAAAACGTTGCTTTCGCTGTAGCCCAACGATATGTGTCGGGTCTACGCCCCTGTCCTGGCATGCAATACAGCTGGACACCTCACCGTGGCGTCTCTATCTGTGCCTCTAACCCACAGACAGGTCTTGCTTGTTCCTTGTCTGCGAAGGGCGTCCAGTCTGTCTTATATTGTCTAGGGTCGGCTATGTCTCTCATTTGGCCAATGTATTATAAAGTTTAGGGGAAAACAGTGTATTTTCGTTGTGTTGCTGACTACAGTTCCTTGTTTCAGAAATAAGTATTTGAAAATGACGTTTCCTATTCAAGATCTGCCTTTTTCACAATAAGGTACCGTTGGAAGGACATATTTTTAGCTAATTTAACATTTTATAGAGGAAATATTGTCATAAGCAGATTAGACAAAAACTCTACTACTTCACATATAAGCTGTTTACATTCAGTGTAAATGTTATTTGTAAAGTTTGGTCAGTCTTTACACGCACAGGAAAATCGTGGTACATTCATACAGAACTCAGCAGATCAATACTCATGTCATACACTGGAATTGTTTGAAGTTTAACCTTCAATTATGAGTGAAAATGGGCAAAACCTGCACACCTGCACTGCCCTTCCTTCTCCCCTTTACCTCCTCTACATTGTCGTCATGCCCAACAACTTCTGCCAGCCCACCTACTTCAGTGTGCTAATAATACCGGTTTCCTCGTCCCCTGTCCTACACTCCAGAAAGCGCAACGATCTCTCCAACTCTATTCCAATCAGTTTATCTCCTGCTGCAAGCAATGGCTCCTCAAAATGAAATCCTTCAAAACTCAGGCAATAATTATGGGAAGAACTAACACCACCTTCCGTCAAAATGACTTTTACCTTACCATTTATGGCCATCCTATACAGTTAAAGTAACATACCAAAATACCTTGGACGGATCTTCGACTGGCAACTAACGTGGAAACATCACCTACTAACCATCCATAAGAAAGTACACAGTAGACTAGAGATATTGAAAATATTAACTGCCTGAACTTGAGGATTACACTACCCCATTGCCCTGCACATCTATAAAACCTCGATCTGTCCATTCTTCTGCTATGAAAATGTTACATGGATATCTACCCTACCCCAACCTACTAAATTCTAACCTATAAACTATCCATCGGAAAGTTCACAACATAAGATTTTAGAAAGCATTGTGGAATACAGCGATCGGCATAAATGCTAAAAAACAGATAAAACAGTCACAGCCGCGTTTTGTTTGCAACCGGTTTCGACTCTTTTCTTAGGCCATCTTCAGGCTTTTGACCGTCATTATGGCTGCTGGTGGCGGCAGACGGAGCGAAATCCTTAAAGGTAAGCCGTGACAACCTCACTTTTAAGGATCCGTCTGTCGCTACCAGCAGCCATAACGGCGGTCAAAAACCTGAAGATGGCTTGAGGCAAGAACCGAAACCTGTTCTAAACAAAAGATGTGAAAACGCGATATAGACTGTTTTTATATGATTTTTAAGTCGACAATCGACACAAACGAATGAAACTATTAATTGGCTGAACTTTGGAATTACGCCACTGCACTGTACTCCACACCTACAAAACCTTGATCCAACCCATCCTCCACTATGCAAATGTTACATGGATGTTTTCCCACCGCGTTCCTCTAAATCCTTGAACGTCACGCACTGTGTCTCACTTTCTGCATTGGTTAACCTTTACCCATATGTATCCTGTACCACCTCATCAAATTCCCACCTCCGCCAACCCTGCACTAACCACAAACTAGTTTTCAGTAACTCTTTTGTTCCCCTTTTGATCACATCCCGGTGTGCTGCCGCGCCTTTAAAAACACATTTCACCGTCCCTATATTTCAAATGTTTTTATTTCAGTCTTTGATCACAATCTCAGTTCTTTTGACGATAACCGGTTTCAGTCCGTAATGACCATCCTCAGATCTTTTCTACACCATGTCTTAAAGTTATAAGGCCATAATGGCATCGTCAAAACATGGACATGGTGTAGAAAAGATCTGAGGATGGCCATTACGGAGTGAAACCGGTCATCATCAAAAGAATTGACATTATGATCAAAGACTGGAATAAAAAAAAACATTTGACAGTATTCGATCACTGTTCGTATACGCGACTATGTTGCAGCTGATGTCCCTACATCTATTCACAATCCATATCGTATCCCAGCCCAACTTGCACGACTACCTTCCTGAAACAACGATATCCGACCCTATATTTATTCACCGTACAAACTATAACTCTTCCCCATCTCACATCATGGCTCGTATTGCCTCTCCATCGCTCCTGATCCCCTTTCCTCTCGATATCGCTTACCTGGTACATACCGAACTCCACTTCACCCGTCTTCCCACTGTCCACCCTCAACACCTACCTTCTCCTCCATGATTGTCCATCTAACGGCCCCCTTATTTTTCTACCTGTTCCCCTCAACACTTTCATCCTATATCTTTTTCTCCCAGTGTAGATCCTTCAGCTGTTAAGTGCAACGATGTTTCTTAGAAGAATGTCACAGTTTCTTCGACGGTTTTTAAATGACACATTTTTCTTTTTTATCTTTTGGTCTATAGATTTCAATATAGAAAAACGTTTGCTCTTGTCATCATTACATTTTTAAAGCTCTAGGCTGAATAGCGGAATGTTGTGCCGCTGGCTGCCACGCCATTCCCCGTCCACATGGCGCGTGGGGGATGTAATAACAATAAAGGGGAAAAAGGTGACAGGTGCGTGTCCCATTTAACAGGCGCGAGTGGAAAACTACTCGTAGGTCGGGAGACAAGGCCCGCGCGACAAACACGTTACGCAAAGCGTTCCGCGTTGCGTTGCAGCGCTCATTCGAGAGGTCGGCTGCAGGCCGCGGTTACGGGACGGCAAGTTTGCGGTCGGTCGTCCATCTTGTGCGGGATTCCTGGCCGGCTGGTCGTCGGCGCCGCACTCGGGCGTAAACACTTGCTGCCGATGGCGCCGGCGCAGCTACCGGTGGCGTCCGTGGCGAAAGCAGCGGCGGCCGGCGGCGCGTCGAGTGTCGCGATGCGCCGCTTGCGCCACGGCGCCGCGGCTGGGGCTGGTATGCAGATGAGAGCAGACGGCCGCCTTATTGATGGCGGCCATTACTCCGCTGCGAAAGGTCCGCGCCGGCGACCGGCCCGGCCAGACCGCGGCTCGGTTTCGGGAGACTTAATGCCGCGAACAACGCGCCCGCCAGCTGTTCCTCCTACTCAAAACTGGAACACATCTGAGCCGTCGAGCTACTTTGTTACAACATGCAAGGTGGTATCCGAAGGTTCCAGAAACGTGTCAATTCAAATTGCCCTGAGGTGACAAAAGTCGTGGAATACCTTCTAACATCGTGTCGGACCTCATTTTGCCCGGCCTAGTGCAGCAACTCTGCGTCGCGTGAACTCAACGAGCCGTAGGAGCCCTCTGCAGAAATACTGAGGCACGCTGCCTCTATAGAAGTCCATAACAGCGAACACGTTGCAGGTGCACGATTTTCTGCACGAACTGACCTCTCGATTATATCCCATAAATGTCCGATGGGATTATGTCGGTCGATTGAGGTGGCTAAACCTTCGTTCAAATTATCCAAAACTTTCTTCAAACCAATCGCAAAAATTTGTGACCCGATCATATGGCGCACTGTTCAAAAATGGTTCAAATGGCTCCGAGCACTATGGGACTCAACTGCTGAGGTCATTAGTCCCCTAGAACTTAGAACTAGTTAAACCTAACTAACCTAAGGACATCACAAACATCCATGCCCGAGGCAGGATTCGAACCTGCGACCGTAGCGGTCTTGCGGTTCCAGACTGCAGCGCCTTTAACCGCACGGCCACTTCGGCCGGCTATGGCGCACTGTCATCAATAAAAATTCCACCTTCCTTTGTTAACATGAAGCCCTTACATGGCCGCAAATTGACTCCATTTAGCCGAACCTGAGCGTTTCCAATTATTGATTCATTGGATCAGACGACCCAATTCTTTCCACGCAAACACGGCCCACACCATTAAGGAACCACTGCCACCTTGCACACTGCCTCGTTGACTACTTGGTCCATGGATTCGTGGGGTGTGCGCCACACTCGAGCCATACCACCAACTCTTACTAACTGAGATCGGGACTCTTCCGGACATGTCACGGTTTTCCAGTTGTCTACGGTCCAACCGATTGGTCACGAGACCAGGAGAGGCTCTGCAGGCGATGTCGTACTGTTAGCAAAGGCAATCAAGTCGGTTGTTTGCTGTCATCGTTCATGAAAGCCAAATTTCGCCTTGATGTCCTAAAGTGCAAGTTCGTCTTACGTACCACGTTGATTTCTGTGGCTACTTCACGTTGTGTTGCTTGTCTGTTACAACTGAAACACTACGCAGACGCCACTGTTATTGGTCGGTAAGTGAAGCTCATTGACCACTGCGTTGTCCGTGGTGAGAGGTAATACCTGAAATGCACACCCTTGACTATGTGGATCTCGGAATATTGAATTCCCTGACTACTTCCGGAAAGGAATGTCCCATGTGTCTAGCTCCAACTACCACTCCGCGTTCAGAGTCTGTTAACTACCGTAGTACGGTTATGATCACGTCGGAAACCTTTGCACATGAATCACTTGTATACAACTCACAGCTACGCCAGTGCACTGCCCTTTTATACCTTGTGTAGACGGCACAACCGCCATCTGTATGCGCGCATATGGCTATCGACCATGACCTTTTTTTTTCCACCTCAGTGTATTACGTCTTCACTAAGTCTTGTTCTGTGCCATCATCGTCTTTGTCGTCCCACGGGGGCTAATATACTGATCTCAAATGCGTTATGTAAGTCTTTCTTCGTTGAAATGTCTCTGAGAACTATGGCACTTAACTTCTGAGGTCATCAGTCCCCCAGAACTTAGAACTACTTAAACCTAACTATCCTAAGGACATCACACACATCCATGCCCGAGGCAGGATTCGAACCTGCGAACGTAGCGGTCGCGCGGTTCCAGACTGAAGCGCCTAGAACCGCTCGGCAAACCCGGCCGGTGTCTTTCTTCGTCTGGGCTTTTATCACCCACTGCAATTCCGCTGAATCTCCTCCACTGCAGGGTCCTATTTAGGATCTACAGGGTGTAGCAAAAATGTACGGTACAAATTGCAGGACACATTCCTCAAATGTAGACGAAGAAATTATATGAACATGGGTCTGGAACCGCTTTGTTTCCATGATACAACTTATTTTCTCCAACTCATTAATCATGGGAAACACACAAGAACATAATGTTCAAATATGTGCGAATTTCTAAGGGACTTAAGTACTGAGGCCATCGGTACCTAGACTTACACACGAACTAACTTAAACTAGCCTATGCTAAGAACAACACACACCACCTTGCCCAAGGGAGGACTCGAACATCCGGCGGGAGGGGCCGCAAGAACAGAACGTTAGAATTATGGAGAATACGCACTCTTGGTGACGTCTGGTTACGTTGTGCATCGCCAGAGTTTTGTTTTATATGTCCCTTTTATCATTCGATGTACAGCAATGCTTGTTTTCAGGTAACATCAACTGTTCCAGCGATCAGTACGACCTTTGCTAGCACATGCGTTACTACATAGAGCTAATCACATACTTGGATCGTACAATGGCAGTGTACACAAACGCACAGATGGCAGATCCCCACTTCATGCTTGGATTAGCTGAAGGCAATGCCGCTTGTGCTCAACGGTTGTATCGGGAGAGATTTCCAAGACGAAGGAGCCCAGACAGGAACACGTTTGAGTCATTGATCGTCGACTTAGGGTACATGTAGCATTTAAGCCTGATACTCACCACCGAAGGAGGCCTAGAAGGACGAGGACACCGCAGCTGGGGGCGGCAGTTCTTCATGCAGTTGACGACTTTAGTATCAGTACAAGACTTGTAGCTGCGACGCTGAATGTTAACCAAATGCCTGTCTGGCGAGAGTTACGCAACTATAAGCAGCTGATTTTCCTGAATCGATACTCTTCTGCGAACGGTTTATCCAACAACGTGGCAACCCTAATTTTAGTGCAACGGTGATGTTCACAAACGAGGCGTCGTTTCAGCGAGGTCAGATGTAAATTTTTTACAATCGGCATGTATTGGCAGACGTCAATACTCACGAACTTTTGAAGCAAGTCGTCTACAAAGATTTTCTGTCAATGTTTGCGCCGGCATTGTTGGTGACTGTTTGCTACGGCCTCACTTTCTTCCACCCAGGCTCAGCCGACAGTTATCGCAGTTTCGTAGAGAATGTTCTATGTGATCTGTTAACAAATGTGCCATTAGCTGTGTGACAAAACATGTACTTCATGCACGATGGAGCATCTCATTTTAGTGTTAATGTCAGTCGATTTCTAAATAACAGATTCGGTGACAAATGAATACTAGAGATGGACTAATTACCTGGCCTTATATTCTCCGGACCTAAATCCACTAGACTCTTATTTGTGGGGGCATTTGAAAGCCCTTGTGGTGTACGGAACGCCAGTACAAGACGTGCAGAGTCTCCGTGCCCGTATTATGGAAGGCTGCGAAACCATAGACAATAGTCCATAGATACATCAGCTCTTCCGTGATTCACTACGATGGCTGGTTGATAAATTTATCAATGCCCACGGAAGGCTTATTGAACATCTGCTACGAGAAAGAGTTGCACGTGCTATGCTGGTGCGTTCTGTTCCGTGACTAATGAGTTGAAGAATATCAGTTGTAACATGGAAATAAAGCATTTCCATACCCATGTTCATATAATAATTTCTTCATCTACGTATGAAGAATGTGTCCTGTAACTTGTGCTGTAGATCTTTGTTACATCCTGTATAAACCGTTAAGTTGAACCTTGAACCTTGAAACATGTCCGCTTTCGCGCAAACTTCTTTGAAACCGCGTACTCGTGCCTTGCGTAACTGGAAAACGATCCGACGGCGGGCTACTTTATCTGCTGGTGCGGTGCATCCCTACAGATGACATAGCGGCAGTGAAGTTAATCTTAGCACAGTTATACACGTTGGATGAGTCACGAGGAACAGGAGGAAGAGAAAATGATAGAAGAGTATCAGGGAACAACGAACCCGGTACAGGTACCCATTCAAACCATAACAATAGACATAGTAGACGATATTGCAATAATAATAACGACAGGAGTCATGACGGTGGTTTCTGTGGTCATGGTGGTCACAGAGGACATCGTGGCAACTACAAATATCAGAACTCGGGGCACGACGCATCGAATGACTAGGTGTGAAACTCAAACCATAGCCCAGACAGGCAGGAACACCGGAAAACTAGAGGAGGTTCCTGATGCGCGGCCTGGTCAGGAACGGAGGATGTAGGGCCCATAATTATGTGGATTTGCAAGACGGATAATGTGACAGAGATTGTGGAAGACGTATTGCAAGGAGTTGGTGTAGGTAGTGAGGATGCTATACAGCCTATCATTGCAGCAGAAATCTTTGGTACCCGTATCGATATCTAGTGGATTCTGGTAGCCAGGTCAATGTACTATACCAGAAGCGCTATGCGAAGTGGTTAGAACAACGAAAGAGGATATCCAATTTCCTCTACGTGGAATATGTAACACAGGTGCTGTGGGTGCAAAGAGCAAAGTTATTAAGGAACAGATCTTAGTCACAATGAAGATTGGTGATGAAGATTATGACTTGTCGGCGCTAGTTGTGCTGGGTTGGCGTTGCCCATAAATTTAGGGGTTGACTGGTTAAGTGAACAATACGCTCGATTAAACTTTGGAAAAGGATATGTGGAGGTGCAGAAAGGAAGACCGCAAGTTCTCATTGCCTTGAATGAGAGGATCAGTGTCAAATAATTAGTTTGAACGACTAACATGTAATGTGTTAACGACCTGCGACTAACACCACAAGGCATTGTGAAAGGAGATTTGGGAGCTCTGAGCAAGAAGCAGTGTAGTTGGGAAGGCAAGACCAGCACAGAAGACATTGAACCTGTTGTTGAGCGGAAACTGCAGTCATTATAACATGAAGACCATGAGATCATGGAAGAATTGACGAGGGTCCTGCGAAGGTACAGGCAGGTTTTTTCAAGTGAACTTGGTATAATCAAGACAGCTCAGTGCAAATTACAAATGAAGGAGCATGAAATATTTTATGTACGGTCGTATGCGATACCTCAAACGTGAAGCAGTGGAAGAAAAGGAGAAGCTCCATCACGAATACCAGGGTCCGTATCGTATTATTGACATCGAATGTCCTAGTACTGTTCAAGTGGATGGTGTGCAGTCAGGTAAATATGAGGGCAAACACCACGTGGAAAGCATTAAAGGCGGCCGGGGTGGCCGAGCGGTTCTAGGCGCTACAGTCTGGAACGGCGCGACCGCTACGGTCGCAGGTTCGAATCCTGCCTCGGGCATGGATGTGTGTGGTGTCCTTAGGTTAGTTAGGTTTGAGTAGTTCTAAGTAGACTGATGACCTCAGAAGTTAAGTCCCATAGTGCTCAGAGCCATTTGAACCATTTTTTTTGAAAACATTAAACCATACCATAATGAGCAAGATTAATGATTGATATATGTGATGTGTCTGAATCTGTACATATGTAAGCTGCTATTGTCCTTAAGTACAAACATTCATTTCTGATTATGTATAAGGTTTTATGAGGACACACTAATCGAGTGAGATTTAACTAGGATGTGTTACCACCATATGCAATATTATAATTTTTGTTCACTTTCTATCTGTTAAGTCTAGACCATATGTATTATGTTTCTTCCTTCCTGTACAGATGTGGTTTGAGTGATTACTAGTGTCTATAGGTTGTGCTATCCAAAAGGTTATTCATTTAAAAATGTCTTACTACTCCTGCTTAGTGATTATGTATCGTTATTTTTTGTATTATTCACTTACTAGCAGAATTCAAATTAGAGGAGTTTCATATATTCTTTTATTAGCCTATGTGTTTATTATGTCAGATAGAACATTGTAATGTCCACTGTAGTAGTAACAGACTATGTGTAAGTTGAATAGGCATTGTTAGGACAACACTGAGAGCGTCATTAACCTGTTTCATGTACGCCAATGGACGGATTACCGCCAGACAAGAGTGGCGAGCAGACGACTATACTGCACATCTGCCTGTCGGCGCAGCATCGACACTACAACAACTCCCCACCCCTTTTCAGTGCAAAGAACGTTCCCTTGAGATGCAATATTGTGAGTAGTGAAATAATTTTTTTTCTGGATTTTGACGGCCTAGTGCTGATGAAGGTTCTCTAGTTTTTTTATGCCTAGTACTACCATCAGTGATATTGTCTACCTGGAGTAGCAGTACACTTGTGTGTTTTTCTACTATTTATTGTTTTTTTTCTCTCTTTCTTCAGGGATCTGTATATCATATCTAACTTCTTGAATCTGCATTCTTATCTCTTATTATATTAACTCTTTGTTTAGCCACTGTATTCAAACTGTATTTTGCTATAAAGATTGCACTGTAGGTAGGGAGAGTTCCTTTTTTTATTTTTTTCTCTATTTGACAACTGTTTACTTACTGTTCTTTATGTTTCTATGATAGTGAGTAACTCGCGTCCGGTCCACAATGTAGCAATGGTTCTATACTTGTGGGATTGGGCAGTATACCCCCCCTTCCGCCCCCTCCCCCCTTCCCAAACGCCATCTCTTTACTCTTTAATCCCCTGTGGGAGGAAATTATCTAGATTTCGAGATTCTCTCCGACAGTTCGAAAACTTTTATGTGCGGGAATGTAAGTGTACTGTCATACCGCTGGCTTGGTTGTGGAGTATCTGCGGCTGCATTTGCTGAGTCGAGCACGCGATACGGAGCTGCTATGTTGTGTTGTGGGTAGCTCCAAGTACTATTATTGCGAAGTATTGAGATATGGAAGTGGATTCAGTGAAAAGTGCGTATAGGAGTAATTAAATATGAGCCGTGCCGCCGATAACGTATTTGAGTGATGCGCCCGTTGCATGTCGTACCGTACAACGTCAATCATCTGCGCCATGTTCGGTCTCCCAGAATGAAACAAATGTGAATCAGTAATATAGTTTACCACAAAGGAGAGCTATCAAGTGCCAGTGTCTTGTAACGAGCGTAAGAACATGCCTTCGGTCATCGCGTTTCCGCATCATCAACAATCAGACACTTTGCGACGGTTACGTGCACACTCGTACGAGTGAGAACTGTGAACTGTAAAGTAACTTTTATGAGCAGTGTTATATTATTAGAAGTGTCAAGAAGGACTTGTATCATATATCTGTGTGTACGTGACGGGCGTAAGGAATTTCGTTCGACGATTCGGCTTCCACATCATCAACAATCGCCGAGTCGTGTCGGCTACGCGTACGCTCGTAAAAGTGATACTTGTGGACAGGTAATCATCATCATTGCCTGTGTATCTATCACCAAAGTTTCGACCAGAATAAGACTGGGTAATACGTATGACGGCGTGAAATACAATAGTGACAGACATTAACATAATCAAGAATACTATACAGTAATAACGGAAAGATAATTGTGACCTCTCATCAAACCAGCAACAATGTTAATTAGCATCAACACCTGCGACTAAGTGTGTAAACAGTGCAACCTGCGATTTTCTTATCGTCTCAGAATATAATTTGTTCATAACAGTCGTAGGACAGAGTTCTGTTTAGTGTTGAGTGACTCCCATGAACCCGCTTGAATATTTATATACGTAATTTCAGGCAAGCCAGCAGCAGTGTGGAGCAGAAGTAATACGACCGCCGCGGGAGTATCAGGTATGTGGCGTGGACAGGGCGCACGGTCAAAGCAATAATAATTTTGAGGGTCTGCCACCAGTTGTATCGCCGGCTGTGTTAAAGCACTTTCATATGTTTGAACCATACTAGAAGTGGGAATGGAAACCTGAATTGGGTTATATGATTCAGGCAAATAATGTAGATCTAACACCAGAAGATCACTTTTACACGTATTTATTAACAAAGTCACGAAACGCTAGTTCATGCTGATAATGCGGTTCTACATTTTTACATCATCTGGAGGTAGTCGGGGAGTTGAGCTCCTGTGGCGACGACGCTGTCAGTCAGTATGAAACAGTGGCTTTTCATGCAGTATGCTCTATATTCCACTCCTTAGCGGAGGAATAACAAAGCAGTGTGTGTTAATATGTCCCACGTTGCTATGAACACAAGCCAATTACACCCAAGGCTTATTTGGAACAATTTATAAGCATTTTTGTGTCGATCACCACTCCAGTTGTTTCGTCATCTAAAGCCGGTCACACACATACTTGCTGTGTTCTAAAACTGGCCGACTACCTACGTGCCGTTACACCTCTTTAATTGGCTTATTTACTTCTCAGACACAGAGAAACTTCACTCTATTTTTTCCTACCGATTATAAATTTTAATGCAGTAAGCGTTAACTAGTGAGATTACACACCAATAATTCTCAGCTTTTTTATACAAAAATCAAACCATTCCGTATTAATATTCATTGATATTAGTAGCAAAAAAAATAGAAGAATTAGGACAACAAAAAGTTTATAAACATGCGATAAGTGTCATCTTGTTATATTATGGGTACACAGCATCGGTGTTACAACCCTCGTGCAGTTTTTGCACGAAGCACTCTGGCTTCTGGCAGCACACTGGAAGGAGTGATTTCGACAGTAGTATTTTCGAGATGGACGTCTTCAACCGGCAGTACGGTTAAATCAAAGCGATCGATGGGTGTTCGGATTGCATTTATGTTATTGGGATTCACGCGCGTTTTAAGATTAAGCAGAATTGTATTTCTGTTGTGTTCGAAGTTGCTGAAGAGATTGTTTTGCCTTCGTTCTCTCTATTGATCTGATCAGAAAGCGTGGTGATCGGTACCCCTTTCTAATTTAATCATCCGTAAATTTGATTGACTTAGAAAGAGTTTCTCTCACTCGGAAGATCCTGTTTCACAACCTTGTAACTTTATTTTGAAAATTCGTTGCGCTACGATGACCGATATGGATGTTAAACGATTTGATCTGGTACTTGTACGAGGGCGCACTGAAAAGTAATGCCTCCGATTTTGAATTCTGTTCTCAATACCGGTTGAGGTATTACATGTCAGTGCGGACGCACTCACATTGCCGAATCGGTAGAGTGACTACCGCGAGTTACGAGTATGGTGGGCAAGGGCACTACAAATGTAACGTGTGGACAGAAAGTTAGAGAGTATGGGTCTCACAGGGACCGTGCCAGAGATAAGTCCCTGCAGTCGCACTATCGTCTGTGTCCTCGGTGTCTCAGTCGGATAGAGCGTCTGACATAAGCAGGAGGTCCCGGGTTCGAGTCCGAATCGCAACGGTGTGTAACGTGAACATGTCGGTGCGTGAGAAACAGAGTGCTGTAATCGAGTTTCTAACCGTCCAGACATGGAGCATCCTCTCCATCAGCATAGCAATGTCAGATCACACACGAGCACTGCGACGTGTGCAAAAGTCCGACGCCTTGTGTTCACTGCAGTGATCATCCTCGATACAGTCCCGACTTGGCCTTATCCCATTTTCATCTGGTTCTAACACATAAAGAACACGTTCGAGGATTTGACTTTGGGGCGCTGAAGCGGTGCAAGCAGAGGAGAGTCTGTGGTGCCGTCAACAAAGTCAAACATTCCAAGTAACGGTAACAGCAACCCGGTGTCTCGTTGGCAGAAATGTGTTCGTTACCAGTGTGACTATGTTGAGAAATAAATTTGTAGACACAAAATATCAAGATGTAGAATGTTAATAAAGTTTTTTTAGTTTTTCTTTTTCTTTTTTCTCTTTTAAAGAGCTTTAAGAGTTTTCAGATAAAAAAATTCCGATGCATTACGTTTCAGCACTCCGTCCTGTTTATTGTCTTTTCAAACGTTACGTTGCATTCAAAGGGAAGTTCCACTCTGTAGAGAGGTTGCATTGATACAAAGCTTTCTGGCAGATTAAAATTATGTAAAAGAACGGAGCTGGAACCCGAGACCTTTGCCTTTCGCGGACAAGTAGTCTACCAAGCAAATGTGGTACTGGCGGAAGCTAGGTCATGCGGATGAGTGGTTGAGTTGTGTTAGGGTATCACAGTAGGTAGAAGACTTGTCTACGATAGGCAGAGGTCTCGGTTCGGCAGACAGTTTTAACCTGTCAAGAAATTCCAGTATATTGGATTTTTCTTCGCTATATTATTGTCTTGCACCTCTTCCTTTGCGCACTAATTCCACCACCTGTCCAATTATCTCTACATGCTTCATAAAAGCGTGATCCATTCACTTATTTTGCAATTAATTCAAGAATAACGGAGCATGAATGCCCAGAGCTCGATATACTTTTGGTAAGAGCGTTACGGCTCTTCCGGTAAAGTGATGTAATCGCAGTACTTCGAGACTCACGGCGGCAAAAACCATGTCATCGAAACCTATTTTTTCCACTACAGAGGCTAATTGTTTTTCAGGTTATTAGGAAGTGTAGATCACAAATGACGCATTTGTTCTCTCAAACAGAGCCTATAAGGCACATCCTTAGACAGTGTAACACGATGGTTAAAGTTAATGTTCTAATGTAAATTTCGTCTATTTTACTTTACTAACCTCCCCCTTCCCCCCTCCTCCCTAGCCGCCTTAAAATACTGTTGAGATTTGCGGAAGTTTTTCCATCCCCGAAATAACAAATTAAGTGAGACTGCGGAAATTGATGGTCGTGGTCAGTGTCTGGAGGTATATTTCAGGGCATAAACCAGGTTCACAATCTTAGTTGAACATACGACTTCACTTTCAAAAGGAGTGGCAGCTGTAATGCATACCCCACCAGACGAAGTTTTGTGGCAGTTATCATACAAAAACAGCAATTTGGGACAATTTTCGAATTAAAATCCTATATTTTGCATCTGCCAATATCACTATTATTATTGTTATTATTATTGTTGTTGCTGTTATAGCTGCAGCAGCAGAAGCAGTGTTAGTAGTACTGGTAGTAATAATTTTATTATTTCTTAATCCGTACTATGGAATCAAGTTCTCTCTACATCCATTGGAATCACTTTTAAATTTATGCTATTCCATTACCACCTGTTTTGTTAAAATTGTTACTGACTCTTAAGTAACTACGAAGTAAAAAATGGCATTGCAGTGTGAAACTGTGGTCCACTATAAGATTGGTTTGAGAGAGGGGACCAAACAACGAGGTCATTGGCCTGGTCCACGGTAAGAGAGGGCCTGAATGTCGTACTCCGATCAAGCTAAATGAACAATACATATGTAAATAATATAACGCAGAACTGACGGCTTATTATTAAATTATGTAAAATTTCACTTTTCAGTTCATGATTTAATGAATTTATGAGTTTAAAAAGTTGAATTAATTTTACTTTGGCAATGGCGCTTGAAGTTGCTTCAAAAATGGTTCAAATGGTTCTGAGCACTATGGGACTTAACTTCTGAGGTCATCAGTCTCCTAGAACTTAGAACTACTTAAAACTAACTAACCTAAGGACGTCACACACATCCATGCCCGAGGCAGGATTCGAACCTGCGACCGTAGCGGTCGCGCGAGTCCAGACTGTACCGCCTAGAACCGCTCGGCCACCACGGCCGGCTCCTTAAGTTGCTCTTTCCTGTTATGGCGATTAGTTTTTCTTTCGTGCAGGTCCTTGGTTATAGACTAAACAAAAAATATTTAGATGCACTTCTTTCTCTTTTGCTTTCACGTTGTCATTCACGTACAATGATACGTACAGTTCTTGGTATTCCGCGACAATGACAGCTATTTTGTAATAGGGACGTCGATAAAATTTTGGAGCTGTTTCCAGCTGGTGACTGTACAGTCAGTACGGTCCAAAAATATTTGTATATAATTAAATTAGTATATTTTAAAAATATATTTGTTTATTCAACTTTTGAATGTTCCATTGTAACAATGGCTATGTCGTCACGAGTCAGTCAGATATTTGTCAGACAATATGGATTTCAAACACATCTTGTACCTGTGCCTCAGTACCTTGTTAGAGAATAAAGGCATCTGAAAGTGGGTTTCCTCAGCTGCAAGACCTGGAGAAAAAATGAACTGCTGAGATGTTAGGCGGCTTTTAGTCCCTTTACTACGAGGACAGTATTTAGCACACCTACGAAAAACCTTCTAGCAAAAACATACCATTTTACACATTATCAGGTGACAGAAGATGACAAAGTACTCAAAGTATTCGTTATATAATTCCTTCCCATCAGAAGCTTAATTCTGTAATTTACACTGGAAATCTTTCAACTCAAATTAAAATTTTGTTTCATTTTTTCCAGCTCATCATCAACAAAAAGGGTTCCCAATTTTGTTTTATGTAGTTTTGTACCTCCCCTTGAAGAGAGATTTTTTGTGTTGAAAAATTAATTTTTAAAGAAGTCTATGACTTTCCCAACTTGCTACCCTTGTAATTTGTTCATGATTTTGTGTTTATCTTATGGTTTTTGCTCATGTGTTGAGCCACATGGATAACTTTTAGGTAGCTGCAGAGACTTCCTGGAGCGTTAATTTTCTCTATACTGAGCAACATCTGAAATTTAGTTATCAAAGATGTTGATTTTCTAAAGTTTTATGTTCAATTTAATTTGTACTTGATACTAAGGTTATAAATGTTACAGTCATTCAGATCATACAATTACCCGTATCAGCGGAATGAATTATTATTTGGTAATAGAAATGCAAACAGAGTCGTTAAAAGTTAATATCGGAGTTACAATTTAAAACTAACAGGATCTTTCAGGGCATTAGCCTAGCGACTTCTGAAACCGGAAAGACCTGCCACTGAACCTTCGAATATTTCCTTATAAATGCTCAGGAGAGAGGGAGAGCGTAGTCCTTCATTGAACACTCACTTCGGAAGTACAGCTGACCCAACTACAGGAAACTGCCAATAGTGAATTACGAGTTTTACTGTTAGAGTGCTCGCTTGGATGTACAGGATAAAATAGTGGAATCGATTAACTGAGTTCTTCAGTCAAGTTCAATAGAAAAGTGTAATTTTACTCTAAGAGTAATCCCGTCCTAATATCTGAAATCATGTTGTAGGCAGCAGACTGTTTTAAATACTCAGACTCACTAAAATTCTACAGCATTTAGCATCACAATAAATGAAGCGGAAGGATAACGACCAGCAGAACAAGTGCTTCCACTTTCTCCTCGGTAAAAAAAAAAAAGAAATATTTACAGAAACACTCTATAATCCAATTGCTTTAAAATCCAATACAATTACAATTGAATTTTATTTTTCAAAATCGCTATCTCATTTTAACCATTTGCAAACAGATCGGTATCAAATCTGACTTTACAAAAAACCATTAAGAGAATGGTAACTTCCCTGGTATAGCCCGTTGGATTCCTAGCACTCATTCTGTCATAATATATACTTCGGCATATGAATGTTATTCCACTACAGCTCGTACAAATAACCAAAATGTCACACGCTACCCTGAAACAAGCCAGTATTAGAAACAGGACACCATGGCTTCTTGACGCAGCTAGACAACGCAGGAGTACTATCTAAAAGTCTAAGAGGCCGGCTGTTCATCAATAACGTGCACTCACACAAAGCCTGTCGCTATAGAACAACATTAAAATAATCGGAACACTGCTTATTAATGAGGCACAGTGATAAAAAGTGAGTCCTTACATAGAATCACACGAACACAATGTATGACCAAATCAGTGAACATAGTTTAAATAGACTATCGGAGCACAATCTGTGAGTGGTAATTATAAAGTGGCTATACAGCCACACATTATCTCGTTACCTGTTTTTATCTGAAGTACACTCGTTTTATGACTAGAATTCACTCCTTGTGCCCCATTTAGTTAGACACACCATATAACTGGCGTAAATTCACCTGCACCGCCTGCTGAATCCACAGTACAGCAGGCTCGCGATAGCTCTAGTGTGCAGCCGTGCACATTCGAAGCTTGCGGCAAGGCTCTTCCACAGCGATCGAGTAACCGTCGTTCCTCGTGGTTCCGCGACAACTTCAGGGTCCCCTCTGCGGCCACGCCAGAAAACACTTCTGCAATAAGAGGGAGTGACCACAATGCACCAGGAAATATATCAAACATCTCACTTCGCCTTGACAGGGCCAACCTAGGCTACTAAAGTAAGACAAAAGAGTTGCATCACTTGCACCACAAAAAATCATTCCCATGACTTCCAAACAGCCGCGCGAGATTAGCCGAGCGGTCTCTGGCGCTGCAGTCATGGACTGTGCGGCTGGTCCTGGCGGAGGTTCGAGTCCTCCCTTGGGCATGCGTGTGTGTTTGTCGTTAGGATAATTTAGGTTAAGTAGTCTGTAAGCTTAGGGACTGATGACCTTAGTAGTACAGTCCCATAGGATTTCACACACATTTGAACATTTTTTGAAGTGTGGGGGAAACTTGAACAACTTCTTCAGGGTGACCCAAACTATATTTGAAAGGTTGTCACAAATGCTTTACGTTTCATAGGTCTTAGGGTATGCATTTTAGAGCCCTTGTTTACTGGACTTCTTTTGTTCTTGTTAGAGGATGGATCCACTCCGCCGGACGAAGTGGCCGTGCGGTTCTAGGCGCTGCAGTCTGGAACCCCGAGACCGCTATGGTCGCAGGTTCGAATCCTGCCTCGGGCATGGATGTGTGTGATGTCCTTAGGTTAGTTAGGGTTAACTAGTTCTAAGTTATAGGGGACTAATGACCTCAGAAGTTGAGTCACATAGTGCTCAGAGCCATTTGAATCATTTCAACCAATCCACTCCCGAAGTTTTGTTGTTGGTTTTTTGAACACCCTGTGTACATGAAATTTGGTTGTGCTGATTACTTTTACTATAGTGGTTTTCTTTCTGTCATTCTACTTTGGATTTCGTTTATTCCAACTCTGAAACCAACTCTCTGGTTGAACGGTGTGAGAAAGGAAGATTGGAAACCTACTGAACGTAGCAAAATATGTTCCCGATATTTTCGGGAATGGGACATAGACCGAACTAATAAGTACAGTCAGATCGTAATCAGGACGCTACATTACGAAAGCAGCCTTGTCACATTACAGATTTGTCTTGTTTATTGGAAACGCATAACGAGGTTAAATGAGCCGTGTTACTGGATCAGATACGCATTCAAGACCAGGAAACGCCTGAAAATGCCTACCTGATACTGTGTTATTCACGAAAGCCCTGTAACACTTACTATTAAGAGCAACTGTTACGTTAAGAACAATAATCAGTTGTAAACAGGAGTCGCTAATGTCTCGTGGCACCCAATATGTTTCATAACAACGTACAGAGTAAGTCTGCAACTTCATCTTCCCTATTATGCCTCCATGGGCGCAAAGTATCTTAACCTCTACATCTTCGGCAGACACTGTGCTAGGTTACATGAGCGTCAGTTACCGGTGTAGCAGTTCCTTTCGATTTTGTGGTGTTATCTTATCTTATGCAAATAAAAGTGCCTATAAACGGGAATAGGAAGTTTTGAAGAGCTACTACACAAATATGTTCGCGAGTTGTTACCTGAGATATTGCAAATGGCCTTATATTTTCTGAGATGAGTTTGTCTGCCAGACCATCAATGGACCACAGTTTTGCCGCGGGGGGTAAAAGGAAAACGTAAAATTCCGAGTTCTGGTTATAGAGGGGTAAATCAGACCTGACCGACCACCGTTTCATCCTCTACCAGTGGCGTCATTGAATGCGGTGTGGAGGGCCACATGGTCAGTACACCGATATCCCCGCCGTTACCCAGTTTTTCAAATTGGAACTGCTGCTAATCGGTCAGTTAGCTCCTCAGTTGGCCTCACGAGGCCGAGTACACCCCGTTCCAGTCCTCTAACGAAATAAAAGTTCCGGGAATCGAAACCGGGTCATCCGGATGGCAATCAGCCGCGCTGACGACAGCTATGGAGGCGCGTCAATCACTGGGGATATTCGACTGAAAAATACGGATTTGTTGCGTGCTTTGTAGCAAAAAGTTTTTTTTTAATACACTTCACATGAAATAGTGCAAAATGCAACCACTTTTGAGCCACAGTAAAAACGTAGTACAAGTTCATATTGTAACACCCATGTGCCTTTCATGGGCAATGAAGCTTACAGGCAACGCATAGTATACTGGAAAAAAATCAGGTTATAAATGTCAAAACGCTTGTAAAATTGTTTACATCACTATATACATATATATGTTTATTAGTAACTTAATATTTTTTCTTATTAGTATTTCTGTGTATGTTCGATAGAGATTTCAAGCCAAACTCTCATTCAAAATGGCGGAAAATTCGATTTTCTTATTGCATTTTTTGGAAGATATATATGTTTAGAATGTTGGTACGAAAATATTTTTTAATCCCTGGCCTACAAAAGTTTCCACAGCGCATTGTTAGAAGCAGTGTCACTAACGCCGTGGGACGCTCTCACCCGGAGACGGCCGGCTCGTGTAGAAAACTAGCTGTGCCGTGATGCTCGTGCACAAAAAGTTGACGAACAACGTGCCCAGGCTGCCGAATGCAACGTATCCAGCTCAGTCAGGTCGGCTTTTCTCGACAAGAAGGACGAGAGAATTTCTCTCCAGGAACAATTCGAGTTAGTGGGAGCGTTGGTAGACGGTCGTCCTGGAATTTCTTACTAAACGTAAATAACGAAAACGCTTTTTTGGTCAAATTTTGGTCAAACCAAGTCAAAACATAATTTTGGTCTACAATACTGAATTAGCTGTTATGAATTGTGAAAAACTAACTTCAGATTTGTGTTCAGCAACATCAGAAATATATAATAACGTGTAGTTCTTATGCAGATTAAACTAGTGATGTATATAAAAGTTTTCCGTAAAATTTAAACAGGTTTCTCCCCAGAAACAATTTTCCAAAGCTGCGTGCAGCATAAAATAAAAACGGTTAAATCTATTAACTTCTACCTTTGACCCCCGAAAAATAAACAGTTTTCTTTGGAGCTTATACCTATAATATATGAAATTTGATAATATTAATTATTTTTGTTAAGCCATGAAAATTAAAAAAAGACCCCAAAAACCGAACTCAAAGTTCGAGTTAGTATCATATCGTTAAATTGAGGGTATTTCATTGTGGTAGTATCAATTGATGTTATCCATTTTTTATTTCAGGTAATTCCTGAGGGGCTACATTGTAAACAGTCTGCGTACTTTAACCCTCATGCCCTTGAACAACCACGATTATCGACCCATTTTTTTAATCTTTTTTGCACATAAAATCTAAAATGAAGTCCAAAGTGTGACCAATTATAAACCTCAAACAGTTACACTACTGGCCATTACAATTGCTACACCACGAGAATGACGTGCTACACACGCGAAATTTAGCCGAAATGAAGAAGATGCTGTGATATGAAAATGATTAGCTTTTCAGAGCATTCACACAAAGTTGGTGCCGGTGGCGACACCTACAACGTGCTGACATGAGGAAAGTTTCCAACCGATTTCTCATACACAAACAGCAGTTGACCGGCGTTGCCTGGTGAAACGTTGTTGTGATGCCTCGTGTAAGGAGGAGAAATGCGTACCATCACGTTTCCGACTTTGGTAAAGGTCGGATTGTCGCCTATCGCGATTGCGGTTTATCGTATAGCGACATTGCTGCTCGTGTTGGTCGAGATCCAATGACTGTTAGCAGAATATGGAATCGGTGGGTTCAGGAGGGTAATACGGAACGCCATGCTGGGTCCCAACGGCCTCGTATCACTAGCAGTCGAGATGACAGGCATCTTATCCGCAAGGTAGTAACGGATCGTGCAGCCGCGTCTCGATCCCTGAGTCAACAGATGAGGACGTTTGCAAGACAACAATCTTCTGCACGAACAGTTCGACGACGTTTCCAGCAGCATGAACTATCAGCTCGGAGACCATAGCTGCGGTTACCCTTGACGCTGCATCACAGACAGGAGCGCTTGCGATGATGTACTCTACAACGAACCTGAGTGCACGAATGGCAAAACGTCATTTTTTCGGATGAATCAAGGTTCTGTTTATAGTATCATGATGGTCGCGTCCGTGTGTGGCGACATCGCGGTGAACGCGCGTTAGAAGCGTGTTTTCGTCATCGCCATACTGGCGTATCACCCGGCTTGATGGTATGGGGTGCCATTGGTTACACGTCTCCGTCACGTCTTGTTCGCGTTGATGACACTTTGAACAGTGGACGTTACATTTCAGATGTGTTACGAACCGTGGCTCTACCCTTCATTCGATTCCTGCGAAACCCTGCATTTCAGCAGGATAATGCACTACCGCGTGTTGCAGGTCCTTTACGAGCCTTTCTGGATACAGAACACGTTCGACTGCTGCCCTGGCCAGCACTTTCCAAATCTCTCACCAACTGAAAACGTCTGGTCAATGGTGGTCGAGCAACTGGCTCGTCACAATACGCCAGTGACTATTCTTGATGAACTGTGGTATCGTGTTGAAACTGCATGGGCAGCTGTACCTGTACTCGCCATCCAAACTGTGTTTGACTCAATGCCCAGGCGTATCAAGACCGTTATTACAGCCAGAGGTGGTTGTTCTGGGTACTGATTTCTCAGGATCTGTGCACCCAAATTGCTTGAAAATGTAAACACATGTCAGTTCTAGTATAGTATATTTGTCCAATGAATACCCGTTTATCATCTGCATTTCTTCTTGCTGTAGCAATTTAAATAGCCATTAGTGTACTTCGTATATATTTGCATTGTTTCATAAAAGCCGGTCAGTGTGGCCGAGCGGTTCTAGGCGCTTCAGTCTGGAACCGCGCGACCGCTCCTCGGGCATGGATGTGTGTGATGTCCTTAGGTTGGTTAGGTTTAAGTAGTTCTAAGTTCTAGGGGACTGGTGACCTCAGATGTTAAGTCCCATAGTGCTCAGAGCCATTTGAACCATGTCAAAAAAATTTGCAACCTTGTCTATTTTTTGCTCATTTGAATGAGAACTTGACCTTAAATACGGTAAATTACGACGATCGCCGTATTTTGTGTAATCTACAGGAATATAAATTACTGGTTTATCATCAAAAGAATGTGGAGAAATTCGTATGAGACCTATATGGGTATTGCAGTGCCTGTGTTGTTAAGATGGACGAAGCTATGTTCCACTTCCCAAACCACTAAATAGCAGACTCCACCAGAAGTGAAATCTGTGACCACAATATACCGACCAATACAATTAAGACACCATAACGCAAATTACGTGTCAACCTGAAGCGTGGAACAGTTATATTTATACTGCTGAACGCAGTTTTGCGGTATGTGTCTCATTGAAACTGGTAAACTGGGATTCTGAGTGATTGTAAGTACTTTTCTAGAACAGTTTTCTGTGAACGAAAAACCATCCGAAACTGGTGAAACTCCATACGGAACTTGTTCGTTCATTTGCTACAGATAATGAGCGCATGTGTGCAACAAGGTGAAGAACGCACCGGATCTACAAGCTCAGATGATGACATACTAGGAATAACGCAGATCATAGTATATTATGGCCGGCGAGTATAACTACACGATGTAGCTGAAGCTGTAGGCACGTCAGAAGCATGATTGCATAAATTTCACACGAAACATTAAATTGAAGAAAACCATGAGCAACATGGGCGGCGCATTTGTTGAGTATTCACCGAAAATAAATAAAGATACGAAGGATAAGGAATGATGGATTATTTGGTAGTTACTGCCCAGACCTTCCAGGGACTTCATTCTCGAATGGAATCTGCATGATGACGTCGAAACCTCCATGAGGCTGTTGGCAGACGATTCTGTTGCCTTTACAAGGTTACAACGCCAGAAGACTGTGACGTGCTGCAGGAAGATCTGCAGTAGGCCAATCACTTGCGTAGGAATGGCAGCTGACACTAATCCTAAATAAATGCAACGTGTTGTCCACGGACTGGCATATAGATACTTTACTGCCCGATTACGCTTTTGGCGGTAAATAGCTGTAAACAGTAACTACCGTAAAATACCTTGGCGTAATCGTGGAAGAATATTAAGGAAATGTAATTCGTTTTCGGCATGGCTTACAAAACACTTGTTTGGCAGATTTTCGGGTATTACTCAGCAGCGTGAAATTCCTATCGGGTTGGATTAATAGAAGAAATAGAGAAGACGCAACAAAGAGCGGTGAGTTTCATCTCAGGATCGTATAATCGTTACGAGAGCATTACAGCCATGCTCGACGAACTCCTGTGACACACGCTATAGAAGGCATCGTGCATCACGGAGAGGTTTGAAGCGGTACTGTGAGTACGCTTCATGAAAGCAAATCATGACTCAGTTGAACAAATCTCAGTTGAGGGACATTTGAAGGTAGTCATTTGATGACAGCATTACCATATGATGTTGACATGAATCATTCCTCAACTCTTAAGTCAATAATCCAACTGATGGACACGGAGAAAGGCAACTAAGAGTTCTATTTCGATTAATTTTTCCATGTGTCGCACGTCCTCATCCTGCCTCTCTTCCTTTCCAGTACGCATGAGGACATGTTGTGTGAATGTGTTGGGCTTAGGAAGGTGATGAGCTGTTTCAAGGATTGTCAGTTGATGCGGTGGGCTTCTCAAAAGAGAAACTAGGGAAGCTAAATACAGGGATTGCTTGAAAGACTTCAGAAAGATCGGTTCTGAGGAGTTTAGAGAGCGGAGGTTGGACTTGAGTCAATACGAATGTGGCATTTCGAACAGCGGCCGGGATGCCCGGTCGGTAGCGTGGCTTGTGAACTTGTAGCCGCGAAGTGCTGAGGAGAGGACGCAGTGTGAAGACGCTGCGTCTGGAAGGTGGTCAGATGTAGCGGAATGCAGTATATCACAGTAGATACAGCTCTCGATCCAAAGTCCTCTTTTTGGCTCGTTCACGAGCGCAGTTGAATATTAAGCGACCAGGCATCTCTGTGGGTAGCTTCCCAGCTCTGTGTGATCGCGCTTTTGCATTAATTTGTGCCAGGTGCTTCGCGGTATACTGGAGCGTATCGACGCATGGGGAGGTTGAGCCACAGTGTGCGATAATGAAATCCCTTCGGTCACCCTATAGTGCGACAATTAATAAGTTTATGGTACCAGATCAATTAGATATATCAGTATTTATTAGCAGCGATAATAGTTTAGACCTATTATTCCACGTTATGTTCAATTACGTCATCTCAATTTTTAATAATATTTCAGTCCTGTAAAATTAGTGTTAGAATTGTCAGACAATTACCCCTCGTATCCCAACTGATTATTAACAAGCTCACATGCAAAATTATAAGAGAGTAAGAACTCCCTTAATACTTGTCAAATACTTCCAAATCATCTAGCGTTTCCCAGTCTTGGTAACCGAATAGGAATATGAGTGTAAGCCTGAATAATGCTAGCAGTTACCGCCAAACTTACTGAGTGAGTTAGTCTTGTGTGTGTGTGTGTGTCGCGTTATCCGTTGCGTGCAGTAGTGTTTTGCCAATAATTTAGTCCCACGACGAAATTCTCATGCACACTCAACAGCGGCATCCTGCAGGTGAGAAATATAGATAAAAATACAATGCCACTCTAGTGTATGAACACCAAACAAGCAAGCAAGCAGTGGCAAGCACGAACGAAAAGACGGTTATCATGCAGGTTTATTGTTAAAATGTGGAGAGAATACGGTCCGGGAAGATTTGTATAACAGATTACTTCTTCTCACATACGTCTCGTGAAAAACCACAACGAGGAAATCGAAGAAACTGGAATTAATAGAGAGCAAAGAGGAGGGGGTTTTACCAAATATATCCTCCGCCATATACATTGCAGGGTGGCTTTCGGAAAATATATGTAGATGTAGACTGAAAGCGTTCTGCTGTCGCGAATTATGAAAGTCATTGTTACCTGGATGTCAACTATTTGCTTTCTCACAGTTACTATTTGAAACGTTCATTACTAAGAGCTGGTTTGCCATACTTGTGATTAATTGAACCGATGTTGAGATTATAATGATGGGGGTAAGGATGGGTGGGAGGAAACGGGCACACTGCAATTCCTTGTTAGAGCAGCCTTATGAAGGTGACAGCAGTCCAGTCTTAGGGCTAGAATTCTCATCCTGCAGCACTGCAGTAGACAGGCAGTAGCTAGCAAGGTTTGCTGCCATGTTGTCTTAGAGAGTGATGGTGTGCAGAACGTAGGGACGAGTGTAGCCAGAGTGAGTGTCATGAACGAGATAAGCATCCGACGATGGGCTTAAGCACGATCTGCACCTGGGAAACTTGAACAGAGAGCAGAGCTCTGTGCGATAGGAATCAGCCGCTAGGTAGAAACGTGAAAGCCTATGCTGACTGTGAAGCATTATTGATAGTTCCAACTTAACATTGTGTTTAGTGTACTTCACTTATTGCAGAGAAACATCACTTCAGTATCGGTTAATAATAGTTTGAAGACCTGAAGAACGAACGTTTGGACAGATCTGATGTATTATGACGCTTCAATGGTTGTCTTTTGGAAAAATGGGCGGTCAGAGGGCGCGCAAGTGAAGGTATTCAGATTGTAATACTGCCGACACCGACCGTTATACGTTCATGGCCCATGTTCCGGACATGCAATCACTAGAAAGACAATAAATGTCAACACGACAATAGACTTTATGTGGAATAAAGGGAGGCTAACAACATTATGTGATTCGTTTCCATTGTTCCTGGCATCCCAGTTACACAAGAGAGTACTTCCTAATCTGTTGTAAAACCTCATACAACCACTGCCTTGGACGAGTCATGGGAGTGCAACCCCGTGGCGCGTGATAGTACACCGTCATTCAGGTACTTTGACATATAAAAACGAAACTCCGCCCGAACAACCCACGAAGGCCCAACGGTACTGTCCGGCCGCCCTGTCATCCTCAGTTCACAGGCGTCAGTGGATACGGATACGGAGGGGCATGTGGTCAGCACACCGTTCTCCCGACCGTGTGTCAGTTTACGAGACCGGAGCCGCTACTTTTCAATCAAGTAGCTCTTCAGTTTGCCTCACAAGAGCTGACTGCACCGCGCTTGCCGCTCGGCAGACTGGATGGTCACCCATCCAAGTGCTAGCCCAGCCCAGCAAAGCTTAACTTCGGTGATCTGACGGGAACCGGTATTACTACTGCGGCAAGGCTGTTGGCTTACTTTGACGCAGACGACTATTAATATAATCTCAAATTTTTGATAACACCAGATTTCAGTAACACAGGTCACCCTCCTTGGAAGTCTATTAAATCATCACGTCACTTCTTCATCATCAACTATCCCCCTGATCCATGACAGTCATCACACCCAAACCATTTTAACCTAACCAGACCATTCTCTTCATGTCACATTCTTCATAGCACCATTCAATCCAAACGCACCCCCGCAACAAACACACCCACATCACAGCAGCCTTGCTCCATGCCCCCACGACCTCCAACCTTACGACACTGCTCAACAATACAAGAGTGCATGATTGATCACATAGCGCCCTAATTTGAGTAAACACAATTTTTTCTTCTTTAATATCCATACATGTTTCAGCAAAATTTCAGTACCGGCAATAGATTTACTTCAAAGGATGACCGAAAAGTTCGTTAGCATTTGAAAATATAGTAATTAACAGAATAATATAGATAGAGAGGTAAAAACTGACACACACGCCCGAAATAAAATGGGATTTTATTGAAGGCAAAAACGAGTCGAAAAAAGGTTAACACATGGCGCTGGACAATGACACGTCAGTGACGCCGCATGACAATCGCGTATAAAATGAGCTCTAGCGAAATGGGAGTCTGATTATTCCTAGCCTGGCTGATAAACCTCTGCTGGAAAGTACGACTTGTATGCAGGATGGTACTTCACACCATATTGCAGAAATCGTTGGTGAGGTTCGCATGCTGAGCCGTCAAGTCCGTCATGCTTTGTCTCTCCTGTCCCCAGACCTCAATCCATGTGATTCTTGGCTGTGGGTTGCCTGAAGTCGCAAGTCTATGGCGATCGTCCCACATCGGTAGGGATGTTACAACCCAACATCCGACAGCAATTTCTCACCATACCTACTGATATACTGTACAGTGTTGTTCACAACACCGTCCCTCAACTACAATACTGTTGCTAAATTACTGCCGACGAGTTGAGCATTTGTTAGAAAGAACATCGGCGTTGTTTAAAATCAGTAGCTGTGCTAATTAGTACTTTCGTATCATACGAAGCGCTATCTGGTGGCCATTTTGTGTGATATTTTTGGCTTCAATAGAAACCCATGACATTTCAAGCTTGTGTATCAATTTTTATCTCTCTACCTACGCTATTCAGCGGAGTATTGAATTTTAAAATTTTTATGGACTTCTGGATCACGCTGTATTTTCTATTGAATAAGAGGTATCTTTATGATAATATGTAAACAGTTTTGGAATTATGGCATTTATACTCACAACATTATTAGAAATATTTTGTATTATCTATGGTCTGACGTAGTTTTTTCTGTAGTGTTCTGATATTTGTTAAAGAGTTTACTCTGAAATGCCCGGCATGACGTTAGGAGCTTCATCTTACCCGTGTTTGCTTTCAAATACAGGGTGTTACAAAAAGGTACGGCCAAACTTTCAGGAAGCATTCCTCACACACAAGTAAAGAAAAGATGTTATGTGGACATGTGTCCGGAAACGCTTAATTTCCATGTTAGAGCTCATTTTAGTTTCATTCCAACGTGATCAAATTGTAAATTTTCACAATCAACATGTGTGGGCTGACGAGAATCCGCACGTAATTGTGCAATTACGTCATCAACACACATTTTCTGTGAACGTTTGGGCACGCATTGTTGGTGATGTCTTGATTGGGCCCCATGTTCATCCACCTACGCTCAATGGAGCACGTTATCATGATTTCATACGGGATACTCTACCTGTGCTGCTGGAACATGTGCCTTTACAAGTACGACACAACATGTGGTTCATGCACGATGGAGCTCCTGCACATTTCAGTCGAAGTGTTCGTACGCTTCTCAACAACAGATTCGGTGACCGATGGATTGGTAGAGGTGGACCAATTCCATGGCCTCCACGCTCTTCTGACCTCAACCCTCGTGACTTTCATTTATGGGGGCATTTGAAAGCTCTTGTCTACGCAACCCCGGTACCAAATGTAGAGACTCTTCGTGCTAGTATTGTGGACGGCTGTGATACAATACGCCATTCTCCAGGGCTGCATCAGCGCATCAGGGATTCCATGCGACGGAGGGTGGATGCATGTATCCTCGCTAACGGACGACATTTTGTACATTTCCTGTAACAAACTGTTTGAAGTCATGCTGGTGCTTTCTGTTGCTGTGTGATTTGAAGAGAAGTAATAAAATGAGCTCTAACATGGAAAGTAAGCGTTTCCGGACACATATCCACATAACATATTTTCTTTCTTTGTGTGTGAGGAATGTTTCCTGGAAGTTTGGCCTTACCTTTTTGTAACACCCTGTGTACAGTTAGAGAAATGGGGTTCGGTCTTAAGCAAAAAGTTTCCTTTCTTCTTTAACAACAATTCATATTCAGGCGAAGTTTCACTACTGTCAGAGGCTTCGTTTTATTTTCTATCGAGTAAAACGTAAAGAAAACTTATACATGATTGATTGACAGTTCATGCAGTATACAGTTTTTCAATACAATTAAACATAAAACTGAATGAAAAGTCCAATAGTGCCCTGTAGCTGTATTTATTCAAGTCAGTTATAATTCAAACAACCGGTTTCGCAACTCTTAAGCTGCATCTTCCGGTGTGTACAAATGCTACGTCATATGACGGAGGAGTAATTACAGAATGCCGCAGAGTAACTGAGTCCTCCTCAATTGAAAGAAAAAAAAATGGTTCAAATGGCTTTGAGCACTATGGGACTTAACTTCTGATGTCATCAGTCCCCTAGAACTTAGAACTACTTAAACCTACTAACCTAAGGACATCACACACATCCATGCCCGAGGCAGGTTTCGAACCTGCCACCGTAGAGGTCACGCGGTTCCAGACTGTAGCGCCTAGAACCGCTCGGCCACCCAAGCAGAAAAAAAAGAAAAAACCTGAGTTGAATAAATATAGCTACAGCACACTACTGTACTCTTCATTCGTTTTTATATTTAATGATTTTAACACCTTTGTTAAAAAATGTTTACTGTATGAATTGTCAATCCGTCATGTATAACCGTTTTAGCTGTGGTTGCACCAATTTTAAAATTATCTGTTAAAAATTGTATAATATCTGGAGAGACTGAAGTTATATTTGTTCAAGGCAGATCATATTTTCATAATTATATATCGGAAAGCGAATACGGGCAGAAACGGAGGCTTCGAGCAGAAGACTGAATGACTTCTCTACGTCACATGCTTGTGTAACGTACATCGTACCGTATATCCATTTTATTTCCAAGTTTAGCCTTGGCTACAAGGCAGAAAAGGCAGATGATTCAAATCTGACGTCATAAAGGAAAGGGAGCTTCAAAAGTCTTCGCTTTGGTGATACGATCGTTAACACTGAACGTATATGTAGCATCGACGAAACTAGTTGCGTGAGGAGTACGTGGTCGCACAGAATAAATCATCACAAATCGCCTGTACGAAGCAGTATCTCCACTGAAGCGAGTTAATGCTCGAGATATCCAATAACCGTTGATGCTCTCCAGAATGGTATTGTTTCAAAATCCCTGAGCTGAAGAACTTCGCTGTTAAGGTCGCTTGACATCGGAAAGCCGTGCTTGGCTTCTACCGTAGCCGGGGGTTATCGTACCGGAGGTGTCGGTGCACTGGCATCGTTAGCGGCGCGGTGCGGCGCGGCGCGGCTTGGGTCAGCGGGCCCTGAACCAGCGGCCCACAGGCCGACTCGCTCCGGCGGCCGAGCCCAGATGCCGACACCCAAGACACAGTCTACCAGCTCTGCGCTATTCCTGGCACCGGACGTTCCCGCAGCCGCCGCTACGGAATGCGGCCCACTGCGTCTTGCCACCTGACAAACTGGCCTTCCCTATGCGCTGTGCGACTCACGCTTTTGGAACTTCGGACGCCTCTACGCAACTTACCACCAATTTACATGCGGCGTGCTATTTTTTAGTTAAGACTGATCTCACTCCATTTTGGATGTCTGATGCAGTAAGCAGTTACGAATAATTTTTGATGAAAACAATCTCGGTTGCAAAATTATTTTCATTACTAACGATTACGCGTTTGACTCTTGCAAGACATCATCATCAAGTGATGCTAGAAGGATCAACTTCATCTGTCAACTGCCGCCGAAGGGCATTAAATAGGAATAAGACGCGTCTGGATATAACATCCGGTCGTCAAATGTCAGTTCCGTTCTTCTGCCGGGTGGACCTGTTTGCCTAGCGGACCGTTTTCTGCTCTACATAAGCACGTTGTACGCGTGTTCCTACGCCGTGTACACCATGTTGAGTCTGCTTTAGTACACGTTGCAAGCTCCCAACGACTGGTACTTAGATCGTTCATGTCGTTAGTTCTCCCTGTCTGTGGCAGACTGAGAAGGGAGTTTGCTTAATTTTATCACCAGGGATTACTTTTATTCGTTTTTATATAAGCCTGCTGTGCTTAAGGATCTTATGCACAATTTTTTTTCTCTTGGCAGCGTACCCTTTCCTGACCAGTCTGCCCGCTTTAGAATTGATGTTTAGGCCAATAAAAGTTCAGAGTACAATCTTATCGATTGAATTTGAGGTCGCAACGGATAACGCAATTGTAATTTTGGGCGTGGTCAGAGAAAACTACGTCCTGCACGAATCTAGTCTCGTGCCAATAATTTTAGTAAAGGGGCAGCGTGATTAATATGGTTGTCTTTTCTTAGGTATGGTTTCAATGAGCAAGCCAATAACGGAAATTACTTCGAAAAACAAAGATAATTTTATTTTAACCAATATTAGACAAGAATTAACGAAGTTACTTCTTAACAATCTTTTGAATACACATTTTACAAATTCTGCTTTGAATTTTCATTTAACTGTGGACAAATATTATTTAACTATGCACATAGATTATTTCTCCTTTGAATTGCAAGCCGTGTTGCCTTTGATTTGCATCGTCCTGTGGGGGGAAGGAAAATCTTGGAAAGCACGTGGTCACTACACTACTATGGTGATACATACACATGCAGTAAGTTATCACTGAAATAAAAATATCGTGACTATTTCTCTATGCAGATTTCCTATGTACAGTGGCTGGCATCAATCAGGACTCGTGGCTGGTATCTCCAGCGCAAACTGCTTGAATACGAAACGATTCAACTTAGAAAAGCTACAATCGTTACTAAATTTTCAACAAGTTGTTGAACAACGACACATGCTAGCATAAATGTTCAGCAATCGCAAAAACTGGCTACAACTGCCTTTATTAGCTTTCTCGGCGCTTGCAATTTGAAACTATGCACCACGTGACGGGTCGTAACGGAAATCTCGAACCGAGAAGTTTATTCTTTTATCGGCTAAATTGAACAAAAATCAATAAATGGTTCTTAATTAATCAATCGCGCAGAAGCCTCTCATAAATAAATTGTTAACATTAAACGTATTTAAACATTCAAATACCTTTGTCCTGATTTCGACGCAGAGTTCTGAAGGAACGTCTGGTCGCTTACCTGTCCTCCCAAAAACTCCCCGTATACGTTGCGCGGCTCTTTCTCCCGAGCAGCGCGAGGTGGTGGGGGAAGCCCATGACTAACCTCTGCTAAGAAAATGTTTTTTTTTTAGACTTTCGCACTTCTTGTCGAACCCTCCTGTTCCTGCTCTTTGCCTTCCACTGACTGTATTTAAGTTGTTAGAAGATTCTGAGACCCACTACATCTCTGGTTCTTCTGCCACCCCACTCAAAACATTCACACCTGACCACGTATTTTAAGGAGCGGTGGGGAAATGTAAATAGGGACACAGGACGTGCATATTGTAATGACAATAAAAGACTTTGATACATAATTGTTTCTACATGCATCTAATTTGGGGCTCAGGTTATATCACTGTTCATTAATTACGTAAAGTAATTGAATTTACGCTGATAATTTCTATCAGCTGATAGCAACATATTATAAGACTGATTTTAACTATGTAACGAAATTTATTGTGACGTTACAGCGTGATGTCTTGTACGTTTCTGATAAGAAATTTTAGGATCGGATGTTGTATCCTAATGCGTCTTATTCAAACTGCTTTAGTTCAAAAATATCTCATTAGTCTTTGAGTGAATGGTGACAAGATTTCTGGAATAGCGATCTACCTGTATTCCTCCATATGAGCCCTTATTTCTCGTGTCTTATCTTCGTGCTCCCTAGCGCAATATATGTTGGTGGCAGTAGGATCGTTCGGCAGTCATCTTCGGATTCCGGTTCTCTAAATTTTCTCAATAGTGTTCCTCGACAAGGACATCGCCTTCTCTCAAGGGATTCCCCTTTGAGTTCCCGAAGGATCTCCGTTACACTTACGTATTGTTCGGAACGGCCGGTAACAAATCTAGCAGCGCGCCTCTGAATTGCTTCAATGTCTTGCTTCAATCCGACCTGGTATGGATCCTAAACACTCGAACACTGCTCAAGAACAGGACGCACCAGCATCCTATATGCGGTCTCCTTTACAGGTGAACCACTCTTTCCCAAAATTCTCCCAATAAACCGAAGTCGATCATTCGCCTTCCCTACGACGGTTCTCACATGCTTGTTCCACCTCACATCGTTTTGCAACGTCACGCACAGATATTTAAACGACTTAACTGTGTCCAGCAGTACACTGTTAATACTGTATCCAAACAATACAGGTTTGAGGCCGGCCGGAGTGGCCGAGCGGTTCTAGGCGCTACGGTCTGGAACCGTGCGACCGCTACGGTCGCAGGTTCGAATCCTGCCTCGGGCATGGATGTGTGTGATGTCCTTAGGTTAGTTCGGTTTAAGTAGTTCTAAGTTCTAGGGGACTGATGACCTCAGAAGTTAAGTCCCATAGTGCTCAGAGCCATTTGAACCAATACAGGTTTGATTTTCCTACTCATCCGCATTATCTTACATTTTACCACATTTAGGGCTAGCTTCCATTCACCACACCGACTAGAAGTTTTGTCTAAGTTGTGTTGTATCTCCCTACAGTCACTCAACTTCCACACCTTACAGTGCACCACGGTATCGTCAGCAAACAACCGAAGATTGCTGGTCACCATGTCAGCGAAATCATTTATTTATATAGAGAACAACAGTCGTCCTATTACACATCCCTCTGGCACTCCAGATGATACCCTTGCTTCTGATGAACACTCGCCGTTGAAGAGAACATACTGGGTTATATTATTTAAGAAGTCTTCGAGCCTTCCACATACCTACGAACTTATTCCCTATGATCGTGCCTTTTTGTTACATTTGGATGAATTGGCCAGTAAGTCATATATTGACATAAATTGCAGCAGAGTACCATTTTTATAGATTTTTAAAAGCAGCGTATTTTTACATTTAATTCAAATTAATAAAATGCAGTTCAGTACCGCGCAGTGCTCCTGCTCTCAGTGTTCTAGACGAATGAATTTATACAGAGTTTAACTACAGCTGCTATTTACTCAAAATTATTAAAGAGCAGAAAGTAATACACTAATTACACTTTTCTTGTATCATTGTTCCCGAAGATTATTGTTTGTCGTTGTTCCATTATTTTCAGAAAAGTGCCGAATTCGAATTATTTTGAATACATCATGTAGAAAAACCGTGTTGGTAACTCGTGTGTTTAATAACATTCTGTTGACAACATAACATTTTTAAACACATATGTCCTCTCTGTTCGTGTAGCCGCAACTTTATACATTGCTAGCACTACTAATCACACCGCCTGTCGCACTCGAACTCTCTTACAGCACCAACTCCCGTCAAAACACTTGACACCAAGTAAAAACAGAGACATATCTTTAGATAAAAATAAAATAAAATACAAAGCTTTATGAAGGTTTGCAAACAGTAATCATTCTAAGCATCACAACAATTTCAGGTTATGAAAATTAATTTAGTAAAATGAAATTACACTGTTTGACAAAAAAGTGAAGCACTCAGAAAGGGAGGAGGAAACGTGATAAAACTTCACATGTTGGGAAGCTGTACAATTTATAAAGAACTTGGCGTAAGAATCACTTCCCAGTGAGACGGTGGACCCTCTCTGCCCTGGAGACCGGCACTGATTCGGTTGGGAAGCCGCTGTACCCTACCCTGCAGCACGCTGGGTCACAACTGCTGTAACTGGCCCTTGATATCCTGGATACTGGTGCCACTGGGACTGAGCAGACATCAGAAGTCACTCACGTGTTCTATCGGAAGAGACAGATTTGGTGATATTTCCGGGCACGGGAGTACCTCAACATCACTCAGACAGTTAAACAGAGACACGTGAGATTTGTAGACGAGTATTGTCCTGTTGAAGAAGAGCACCGCAGTACTGTCGCCTGAGAGATAACACACGAGGACACAGGATGTCGGTGACGTACCGCTGTGCTGTCAGAGTTCCCTCGATCATTACCAGCTTTCCGCTCCATGACGCCTGGAATAACACTGCTGCGCCTCTCGGAAGTTTTAAAGAAACAGTACCTTCCTCAGGTCGTTGCTATACTTGCGGACGATGGTCATCCTGGGCAGAACAGAACCGCGATTCATCACTGAACACATTCATCAGCAGTCCATGCTTCCTGGTCAGGGCACCGCACCAAACGCAGCCGTGTGTGTTATGATGTTTAACGCAGACTATGCATGGGGCAGTAGTTCTCTAGCAGGGCTGCTGCTAGTCGCCAAACAATAGCACGGGATGACGCAAATTGTTGTAGGGAATCTGTGGTGTCACCGCCAGACACCACACTTGCTAGGTGGTAGCTTTAAATCGGTCGCGGTCCATTAGTACATGTCGGACCCGCGTGTCGCCACTGTCAGGGATCGCAGACCGAGCGCCACCACAAGGCAGGTCTCGAGATACGGAATAGCACTCGCCCCAGTTGTACGGACGACTTTGCTAGCGACTACATGGACGAAGCATTGCTCATTAGCCGAGCCAATAGTTAGAATAGCCTTCAGCTAAGTCAATGGCTACGACCTAGCAAGGCGCCATTAGTAACATTGCATGTATCTAAAGAGTCTCACTTGTATCGCCACAATCTCCAGATGTACCAAAAGGATGGATTAAAGTTAAGTATTCCAGAAGCTACGTACTTTTCTTTATAGCATTCATTACGTATCCTGTTTCAGACCTCACGCACCCTGCTTTGGCTTAGCGCGTGCCTTTCGGCTTCCTCTCATTGTGTCTAGGCTGTCTTGTCTAGACACAACAGAATCCATTGCTTGATGTCGGATGACAAGCGTAGATGTGAAGGGATTAGGATGTGGTTTGTGTACAACACGGACATCCTCACTTGTCGTGGTCAGATGTGAGGAAGAGTATGCCCACCCTCACATTACCGTGGAGTCCAACATCGGACAAGTGTCACATACGAAATGCCTCACATACGTGGGTCTTGGTAAATTCGACCAGCTAGGCAAATGGAGACTCACAATGAGATACATTTCAAGCACTTCCACGTACGCTGTCTAACACAGTTACGTGGCACCTTCGTGTTTTCACGTCACTCGATACCTGACGCTGATCGTCTTCCTCATATACCCTACCCGGCCTGGTAACACTAAACACGATCAGTACTATAGCACTCTGGCGAACATTACCTGTCACAAAGAGTTGCAGGTCTAACTGATTACATACCTGCTGATGATATATACGTGCACGAAGTTATACTGAAATCCAGGAAAGTCTTCCAGATGTTCTTTTTTGTCAGGCATTGTATTATTTTGTATTCTTCTTCGGTACATATTGTATTTCTAGAAAGTTCTAAATAAAATATTTACTAATAACTGAGTTCTGGATTTAACACACACAACCACAAATTTTATTTAGGTAATCTCTATTCCAATAGCAAATCTGTAACGATTTTGTCTGAATTTTCGCAAGAAACTGATAAATCAAACTTATCGATACAGTGCCGCAACATGATGAGAATGACACCTGTTCAAATGAAGTTTCATGGCTTATTACAACTGGCATGAGGTTCGTCTTTTTCTTCGATTTGCCGTCAACAAATATTCATCCGAAGTTGGTTCACATCTCAGTACTTCGTAAATGATAGATGTAGTTTAAATGCGACGGTACTTCTCTTGCAGATGATCGATAAAACACACAACATTACACACTGATCCTAACGGCTAGTAACTTGACGATCGAACCACTCTCTGCCGTCACTGGCTGTTCGTTTAGGTTCCATGTAATTGTCACATGCTATCCTCCTCTCTGCGTCTTTCAAGTACTTCTTCCTAGACCCTCCTCTTCCTTT
The DNA here is from genome assembly GCF_021461395.2 of Schistocerca americana. Lineage (NCBI taxonomy): Eukaryota > Metazoa > Arthropoda > Insecta > Orthoptera > Acrididae > Schistocerca > Schistocerca americana. The sequence goes on along the minus strand of NC_060119.1, from coordinate 440,607,855 downwards.
CCTACCCAACACTTTCCCTTCGAGATCGTTAATGACGCAAGCTTTGTGTATGACGACATGTCCAGTTGTCTTTTACATTTCCTTTAATAATTTTTTTTATCTTCGTCAACTTTTGTTAAGACTTATACGTTGGTTTTTCCTTCCGTCCGCAACATTCTTGTCATTTTTCACCATGTCCACATTTCAATAACTTCGATTCCCTTAAAATTTATTTAGACTGCAACTTTCACTTATCAATAAATAGAAATGTATAAGAATAATCATACTACGTCTACAAAGTGTCAGTATCATGCTGCTGCTTCAAATCCAAAGTGGTGTCTTGGTGAGAATTGGTTTATTGAATGTCGAAGTAGACATGTTGATAAGAAAATTGTTCCGATAATTACATGGATCAGTGTACCGCATACAAATGATTTTGCATAGAGTTTTATGACATCTGTATGTTTGATGGTGAAAAAGGTTTTCTTGGTAAAAATGCCTTTTTTGCCTTTGCAATCCTTGTCTTGACATCCAGTAAGCATGTTCTGTTGCCCTCTGTGGTAAAACTACAGAGATAATACAATTGTTTCAACAGACCAATTCTGAGGTCGTCAATTTTTAAATTAATTGTAATTTTTCCCATATTTTTCCGCACAACCCTTACATTCGTTTTCTGTATGTCAGATTTTAATGTTCTTAGTTTAAGAGTGTTTGACAGGTCTGTCAGGATTCTATTCTTTTCTTTTTCGGATTCTGTATTACAATGACATCAGGAAATCTGATAGTGTTGTATCCTAGCCAGTAATGCCACCCGAGCCCGCTGCCAAAAGGTTGGCAGCATCAAAGTCCGAACGCCGTCCGCATAAGCAGCGCCAGCGAGACAGGAAATCGCCGCAAGTCTGCGCGCGCCACCGCCGGCTTCTGGCTTCTTAAGCGCTGGAGTCGCGAGCGCTAGGACAGTTCTGTATTCGCCGCTCAGTTGTATACTCGCCACCGAATTGTGTATTTGCTAGTCAGTTGTGTGTTCATCGCAGCAGAGTTGTTGTTTGTCGTCAGCCGACGCTGACCTAGCCGCTCCGACTCGAACTAGACAGATCTCTGTAGACACGGAGTTCACTACTGTTTCTGTATCTTCGTTAATAAAGATAAGTACCGACTTTTATTTAATCAGTGTTTGGGTTTTCATCTTTCTGTTCACTGTTCCAGCGGACCGGTCGGCCCGCTATCCAAAGTGTGGCGGTGACTTCGTAAGCCGTTTCTACAGCGAATTGCTTGTCGCTACGAACACCGCCACAAAAGATAGAGCATTTGTTTTCAATCCCATTGTCTTCTCCTTCATGATCTAAATAGTTTCCTCAGTTAACACGTTAAATAATTAGGGAGATAAAAGACATCCTTGTCTAATTCCTTTTCTAATAATTTCCTCTACCTCTATAAAACAGAGCTCCAGAAACTGTAACCAAAGACGAAAATATTGATAAAGTGTACAGTATGATATTGGAAGATGGCAACTGTAAGTGCATGAAATAGTTGAGAACCTGGGAAATATTTGGACCTTTATTAAAAGAATGCATCTGATTCCGTACGCCGAAGGTCCTGCACATAAGGTTGCAAAATCAATTTCATCTGCCTGACAGATTGTTCAGTCTTTACGGTTGTCAGCCAAAGAGAAAAACACTAGCTGGCGGAAAACACGTAAACCTTCTCGTTGCATATGAGAAAATTATTGACAAAACGGATTGTTGAAAAAAATTGTCATAAAAAATGCAGCATACCCGGAGGAAAAGCGATTTTACAGTGGAAAAACAGACGGAGCCGAAGTACTAACTGCTGATGCATTCAAAGTTTTCCCAACATTTGTCCTCCACCTTTCATTCCATGTGACGTAATTTGTGCCTAGAAATATTGGGTCCAATCGCAGGCTACGTCAGGAGCGATGAGTATTTTCAGACTTTCTGCACTTGCTTTTCGGATATGGGATGTTTTCACTGTAGGAACGTTGATCAATGGGGGATGATGGAAAACGTATGTATGTCAAACAGTAAGTGCAGGTCTGACGTAAAAAACGGTCTTCACTACCGGAGCAAGCACTTTTCACGTTGCCTTCGTATTATACCTCATGACACATTTCAGAATCTGTTTGTTAACTACCGTGCCATGCGAATAATTCACACTGTCGTCGTTTTCCTTATACAAATACTACGCTGATAATTTACAGCACACCGAAATCCGATATCTTGTTATTTCTGTCACAATTATTTGATTATATTTCTTGTAAATCCATAAGATCCTGTTACATAGCCATTTTTCTTTCGACTAGGATGGCGTCATCCTCCAATTCTTCTCAGCGTGTGACGATCTCTTAATCACTGCACAACTGCTATACTCATCATCATTTATAGCCTATAGGGTCATCTCCCGAAAGTCCATCGACAGTTTCGGAAAATTTTCAGGAATATTTTCACAGTATTTTGTTATGAGGGATAATAATTATGATTTATTCGATTTGTTACCGCCTTTAATTCTGTGAAAATACCTTCACAACAGTGAAAGAAGCCTGTATTACGCTGTCACCATAACGTACGGCACAAAACAGCATATAATGCTGTAGCAGTAAAAGTACTGTGACATGGTTGCCCGCAACACCTCAGCAGAGCGTTGTTGTGTCGCCCTTCCATTGTATTCTGGTACCCCATATGTGAGATTCTTAAGAGCCAGCTTTTCGCAAGCATGCATGGGGGCTTAATTAAATTTTGTTATGCAAATAATTTTAATTTTTAGTAGCTGACTGTCCGGTTACGCAGTCTCGTAAACGGTTGGCCCTGACCAGTATTACTCCGCAATCTGACTGCATAGAATAACAACGAAGACTGAGAGAAAATTTCCGTTAACACAACTAATTAATTAAGTCCCCAGCAACTATAAAACCTAGGAAACAACAAAACACAAGTGTAGCTGTTCTGTGTGTGGAAGTGTGATTCAACGTACACATCTGGCACGGTTCTTCCTCAATGCGACAGATATTTTAAACACCATTTATACTGAAGTAATTAAAAAAAACCAGAAATACTATAATTGCACATAGAAACCAGAAATACAGTCTAATACAAGAACACGAGCCAGATGCTTTGTTGACTGAACCTGTGACCAAGAGGGATTATAGTTTAAGACATTGAAATAATAAAAAAAAAGAATTTTTTACCTTCATATATATTGACGAAAAGCACACTCTGATCATCACAGCATCTCCAATCCAACAATATCTGGTGTCTAGCCCATCAAAACAATATGACAACATCTGAACAAGCACTCTCCATGCGAACTTCTCAACAATGACTCACCACTGCTACATCTCAATAGCACTCTCCACCACGACTTCTCGACAACAACTGCCAGTGGAGGCGGCTGAATAATACTCTTTGGCGCAATCTCTGGCGCTGTGTCTCAGTGTAGCCACCTTTCATATGCCCCTCCTCCACGGGCCAGAATTTGATGGTATTTTTGCCAGCATTGGTGGTGAAAATATTACCAAATTCGTCCAAAAAATACAGACAAAAAGAAAAGATAATATTAATAAGTAAATATCACTTCACTAAATAAATTTTGGCTTTGCACTGACCGTTCCATAACCTAATATATAAAATACAGTAGGGAATACAAATGGTTTGATACATGTGATTTTACATAATGGTTTACACAAGAATCATTCAATCAATGGCACCAGCAATGACGAATAGGTATAGGTAAGAGTCTCATAACATCTCATAAATAGTAAACACACAAAAAATCAGTTTATACAAATATTCACATAAAACCTTGCCAATATATCAATAAACAAGTAGTTGACAGTTCCAGCAGTAGCACCCAAAATGGTCAACAGGTGCAGACACCAACGAGTGACATTATTTCAGTAGAAACTGTTCCATCAGTGGCACCCAGTAATGTTGAGCAGGTGCAGACACCAACAAGTGACATCATTTCAGTAGAAGAAGTCCACCAGTGGCACCCAGCATTGTTGAACAGGTACACACAGCAACAAGTCACATTATTTCAGTAGAAGCAGTCCATCAGTGGCACCCAGTAATGTTGAGCAGGTGCAGACACCAACAACTGACATCATTTCAGTAGAAGCAGTCCATCAGTGGCACCCAGCATTGTTGAACAGGTGCAGACACTAACGAGTGACATCATTTCAGTAGAAGCAGTCCATCAGTGGCACCCAGTAATGTTGAGCAGGTGCAGACAGCAACAAGTGACATCATTTCAGTATAAGCAGTTCCATCAGTGGCACCCAGTAATGTTGCGCAGGTGCAGACACAAACAAGTGACATCATTTCAGTAGAAGCAGTCCATCAGTGGCACCCAGAAATGTTGAGCAGGTGCAGACAGCAACAGTTCCAGTATAAGCAGTCCATCAGAGGCACCCAGTAATGTTGAACAGGTGCAGACTGCAGTCCATAATATTCACTATCACTAATCACACTGTTCATCAGAGTTTATCAGCAGAAATTAAACATCTCCTAGTGGCACCCAGCAATGTTGAATAGGTGCAAGCACGAACAACAGTTTGAATGCACACACAATTGCTTTTACAAAATTATTATCAATGCTCTTACACTAAACATACAAATTATAATAAACACACAATTGATATCAGATAGTTGTCTTATTAAATATTACAAATACACAAATACCAGTAAACCTATAATATTTATGGGTGTCAGTGTAAGCCGCAACAAACAAGTAAAATAATATTTAGGAGACAGGTCGGTACCAATTATTTGGGATTAGGAAAGGAAAACACACAAAACACACTCGCTCATCTCTCATCCACATAGTAAGTACTACTATGTAATTGAATAGTGTTAACTGTGTAAATGCAGTTCTGTCCAAAATTTTATGTTCAACTTGTGTCTCAAGTAGTAGTGGCAGCAATGTATAACAGTCAATAATAGTTAGTCAACGTCGTAGTCATCATGTCAACACCAATGTTTGCCAAGCCAAATAAAAATGTACGGTTGCTGAACAACTGTCAGTGTGCCAAGATATGCAATTACTTCCTCTCTCCAAAAAAAAAAAAAAAAAAAAAAAAAAAAAAAAAAAAAAAAAAAAAAAATATATATATATATATATACTGCTTATTGATTTAACAAAGTGTGTGTGTAGACAATCTTCCTTCTACTTGAGTGTTTTAGTCTGTTATCTTCATCCTCCTTGTTACATATAGACCAACAAAAAAAAAAAAAAAAAATGCTCCTCACTTACTTCACCTCTTATCCACCAAAACTCCAATAATCATCAACATCACATAATCTTAATACTTCAATAATACCTCTTACGTCGATACATACGTATAAACCTTATCATCAATATCATTTACCTTACCTCTTGTCCACCAAAACTCCAATAATCATCAACTTCACATAATCTCAATACCTCAATAATACGTCGATACATACAAACCTTATCGCCAATATCATTTCACTTCCATAACAACTCTTTCCTCTAGTCAGTCCCCTCGAACAAGTACAGATAAAATCCTAGTGCAAACTTCAATTCATCATCCCATACAATCCGAAGACACTGTTGCTGTGTCCACACACAGCCTCTGGGTAGTCCACCTGAGCCAAATCTTCTACTCACTATGAATCATAAAATACATTTTGGTTACCTTGTCCATCATTAAATAAAAGAAACGCATACATGACCCCTAACAGCCATTAGTTTGAATAACTCTCAGTAAGTAAGTACGAGTACGGAGTGTGAATGATCGTAGTATTTCACAGTGTGTACGCCACTACAAAAATCATGGCAAAACGGAAGCAAACATGTGGAGTATTTCTTGTGTCAAGTGTCACTTGCTATTTCAATTGCTCAAGAAGAATGCAGTGTAATAGCTGTCAATGGTCTAAACCTAGTGTTGGTGTGTCATGTCGATAGCTTCCTTCCTATTAGCATAAATTTATGCAGTTTCCATAAAACCCCCAGCTCATGTGACTTCTATGAAGTTTCTTGTACTAATGTCGTTCGTCGAATTATAGCAGTTCATTTTCTTATCTTAAAAATATAAGGCACTGATCGTAAGCAAAACATGCAATAGCGAGTAAATATACCAATAGAGAACAGAATGTCAACACGTGGATGCAGCACAATCCCTATAACGAGGCTCTGCCAAGCAAACAATCTATAATTAATACCATAGTGTAACCCAAACTCCATGTTCGCACACTGTACATCAGCATTTCTATATACCAAATTAAAGAGTAGTTATGACAACAAAACAGAAATGTGTAAATATGCAATCCATACGCAAAGCAGCAAATATGTATCTTACATAATAAACAGGTCATTAGCATCATATCAGCGTAAGCAAATAAATGTTCATATGTAATCTTAATAAGTAAACATGAAGGCGCAAGCAGATAAATCACAAAGTATAACTTACATACATAACCATATCAGCATAACTAATCAGGTGGCAATTATAATTTAAATAATTAAGCACAGCAGACACATAATAAAAAAAAATATGTCGTCAGTGAAAAAGCATAGCAGCCAAGCGATGCATAATATACATAAGTAACAACCCTGTTCATTAATCAATCATTGTCAAAATCAGCTAATGTACGCAAGCACGTCGCTTCACAAGTAAATTCATAGAACATGAAATTTAGTGCAAAGTATGAATCACGTAATCGCGAGCAGCAAATTACGTCTAAAGTACGTACCTAAGTGGAAATTTGTTACCTGAAAAATAAACTCAATTAATAGTTACCTTTTTAGTTTATTAGTTTCTTCTTCGAAATTACATTCTTCCTGAAAATTTCTCGATAGCAGGTCCTCTTAACGTCGGACACGCACAGAATTTACCTGAAGGTCTTAAATATTTTATACAACCGTATCTTGAAAAATACTGAACGTTAATAACATAATTTATCAAGTCACTATAGCTTTATACTGAATTTAATCGGAGAAATTAGACTGTGTGTTTGTTTACGGCTGTCAGTGCATTCGCACTGAGCGCTCGATCCTCTGTAGGTACGCGTGACGTAGGAAGTAATTGTTTGCGGTCAACGACTGCCTTGTGCGGTGCGCAGACTTGACTGTTGCTTTGAGTCTGTGCCGCCGCCGGAACACGGCGCGGTATCCTTGAATTCTCTGCGTGTTTACATGTAACTGTTAGTCTCTCAAAAATATGTCATTCCACAAAAATTTTGACGTTCGATATATGATGTACTCCCTTAGAGCGCCGAGATTTAAGAGTTTATACTTCGACCTTGTTGTCATGAATAATTTTGCGAACTCTATATGGACCGTTATAAAGCAGAAAAAATTTGCGACACAATCCCTTTCCTTTGTGAGACAAACGATGAGATTTAATTAACAACTTTTGACCAACTGACAAGGTTTTTAAACGACCAGGACGTTTAGCTGATTTCTCTCTTCTAGCAGCTGCAGATGTAATATTTCGTAGAGCCAGGTTGACAACTTCAGAATGCCGCAGTTTCTGTGTAGGCGGAAAAGGAACGATTTCAGAAATGCGATTTGTCGGTGCTTTATTTTTTAATATCAATATAGGCGGTAAAGAAGTTGAATAATTAGAGAGTGCATTCAGAATGTTTTGAAAAATATGAAGATACTGATCCCAAGTTCTGTGATTCGGATGACAATAAAGTCGACACAATTTATTGATTTCCTTCATCCATCTCTCTGAAGCGTTAGATTGAGGGTGAAAAAGTGAAATGAAAATTGGTTTAATCTTACGACGCCGTAGAGTACGAAGCCAAATCTGAGATAACCTCATCAACATGACCCACTTCTTTAAGAAAATGTTTGATGAAAGCATTAGATACTGAACGAGCTGTTGCTTTGCGTAAAGGTGTAAAACACACATATTTTGATGTCAGTTCCACTGCTACCAAAATGTACGCAAAACCATTAGTAGAACGAACCACTGGACCGAACAAATCGACTGCAGCCATCTCCTTTAATTTCGCTGGAATGATAGGCAACAACGGTGCTCTGTGAGAAATAGTTGGCGGCTTAGCATTTTGACATAATTTGCATTTGGCAAGAACAGAACGAATACGTTTTTCCATTTTACTGAAGTAGCAATTTTTTCGTAATTTATGAAAGCATTTTCTGGGACCAAAGTGTGCATAACTGAAATGTGTATACCAAATCAATTTATTGACCCACTCATCAGGAATACAAACTAACCAAACAGAGTTGTCGACCGATTTTCGTTTAAAAAGAACTTTCCAGATAGTTGACAAAAACGAGGTGTGGCCAAACTGTCCAATCTAACAAAGCGTCTAAGAAAATTACAGACACCAAGGAAGCTACGAACATCACGTTTTGTAGTAGGAACAGCATAATTACGAATAACATCTAGTTTCTCTGGATGAGGAAAAATACCTTCTGTAGAAATAATATGACCAAGAAATTTCACCTGAGAACGACCAAATTCAGATTTTTCCAAGTTCACTGTAATGCCAACTCTTGCAAAAATACGTAATAATGAATCCAAAAATTTGTTATGCTCACTCCAAGAACGTTTAGCAATAAGAATATCGTCAACATATGAAGTAATATTGTCACGAAGATAAACAGGTAAAATTTCGTTTAAACTACGAATGAATGCTGCTGAAGAAACGATAAGTCCAAACGGTAATTTCCGAAATCACTTTTGGGTAAAATAGTCATATCCGGTTACTCTTTACCGACTCTCTAGATAGATTGATAGTTGAAGAGTTGTTTCGATAGATACAAAGAATAGTAAAAGAGTAGGCAGCAGTGCAGAAAACTAAAAGGGAAATAGCACCACTACAGCTCGGGGCCCTGTGCACGCTACGGAACATATTCACTTAGTGTAGTGAATCCCCTGAGGACATTAACAGCCACACGTAAATTCCAGTTTGTGACTTAGTGCCCAATTTGGTGGAAGTGCGTACATAAATTGATCTAACCATGAACATGGATGTATGTCGTTCGTAGAATTGCGAAAGATCTTAAATTTCCGAACAGTTAAGAAGTGTTTATAGTCAAAGTTTTCGCGACAAAGACCTACCGCGGCTGTCCCAGTCCGAATGTCGATTATTGTCAAGTTCGCGCGCCTGGCGCTCTCTTGTTGCATCTCGTAAATGAAATAAATTATTTTCTTCAAAGCCCTCTGCTATTTGTGATTCTAAATTTCTTCTGCTGTCTTTTCCTACGATTTCGCCTTCCATTTGTTTGACTTGCTTTCGTAACGCTTCAAATTCCCTTTTAACGCGTTCATTAAATTTTCCATGATTTTCAACATGTTTATTAATGTTCTGGTACTCTTCGGTTTCTGCAAATGGCAATGGTGCTGTATCATCTGAATCTCTGTCCCCATTTAAACTAAGACTTGTCAGTTTATCTGAAATCTCCTCAACTCTTTCCGATGAGTCACCTATTTTTTCTTTCTGTTTATTTACGTCTTGCGTCAGTGTCGCGACTCGGGTTTCGGAATTGTCACATTTAGTAGTTAACTGTTCATACTGTGGCGTTAAGTTATTTATCCTGTCATTTGATACGGATTCCTCGATTCTTTCAAGTGTTTCTTCCTTATCGTGTGCACGTTGTAAATTTAGCTCTGAAAATTTTTGTACTATCACGCGATCTCTTTCTTCCTGTTCTCTGTCCTGTTCCTCTTGTCTAATTTCTATTGAAATTAAACTATTATTGTGAGTGTTCAAAATCGGTTGTACTTCTTCTCTAATTTCTTTCTTTGATTCATCTTTCGTATTTTTGAAACATGTCCCCATTCGTGAGTCTAATCGTGTTGTCAAAGTTTCCATCTTCGTTTTAATTCTTCCTATTTCTGTTTTAAATTCAGATCGTAACTGTGATCCCAGATTTAATATTGCACCCATCAACTGCTCCATATCCTCTGTCGTTAATCCCGTATTCTGAAAATGTTTTGATTGTGAAAAATTTTGAACTGGTTCCGGACTATTTTCCCGACTCACTAAATTGCTTTCTACTTCATTATTCATCATCCTGTTCTCCTGTGTTGGCGAGTTCACCATGTTAACAATTTCGTCATTCTCACTATTCATCATTTTTGCCTTTTTCATCGATCGCGTAATCATTTAAAAAACATACAAAACTCGTCACTATACGAGAATTACACACAATATATCACTTTATCACCAACAATACCATTCACACGAAATGTTTCCCGGCAAACACGTCTAACGAACAATTGAAATCTTCATAATTGCATGAAATTGTCAAACCCGTATACAAGACAACTAAAATTAAATTCTGCAAAAAATACCATTAGAAGAATGACAATTACCAAATCTACATATGCAATATAGACTACAATTACTAAACTACAAATTACTACAACAATACTACTGTCTGCTATTTTTACAATCAGAAGAATTCCAAGGGACGATCCGAAGCAGCGGTCGCCACGTGCATGGGGGCTTATTTATATTATATAATGAATGCAAATACTTTTTAATTTTAGTAGCTGACTGTCCGGTTACGCAGTCTCGTAAACGGTTGGTCCTGACTAGTATCACTCCGCAATCTGACTGCGTAGAATAACAACAAAGAATGAAAGAAAGTTTCCGTTAACACAATTAATTAATTAAGTCCCCAGCAACTATAAAACCTAGGAAACAACAAAACACAAGTGTAGCTGTTCTGTGTGTGGAAGTGTGATTCAACGTACACATCTGGCATGGTTCTTCCTCAATACGACAGATATTTTAAACACCATTTATACTGAAGTAATTAAAAAAAAACAGAAATACTATAATTGCACATAGAAACCAGAAATACAGTCTAATACAAGAACACGAGCCAGATGCTTTGTTGACTGAACCTGTGACCAAGAGGCATTATTGTTTAAGACATTGAAATAATAAAAAAGGAATTTTTTACCTTCATATATATTGACGAAAAGCACACTCTGATCATTACAGCATCCCCAATCCAACAATATCTGGTGTCTAGCCCATCAAAACAATATGACAACATCTGAACAAGCACTCTCCATGCGAACTTCTCAACAACGACTCACCACTGCTACATCTCAATAGCACTCTCCACCACGACTTCTCGACAACAACTGCCAGTGGAGGCGGCCGAATAATACTCTTTGGCGCAATCTCTGGCGCTGTGGCTCAGTGTAGCCACCTTTCAAGCAAACCCATGCAAGCCCGAGCGCGAAGACTAAACTCCGCATTACCGTTTTCAATTCCAAATACCCTTAGTGTATGGAACAAGTTTGTTTCCCAAGAAAACACACAGCATATTCTGCCGACATCTTCTCTATTGCTCAGGTATTTTCAGTGAAATAGCGATACAAAAATAAACTGACTCCAGAAATCAGAAGAAAAGCGATTATTGTGTAACCGGAGATTATGTACCCCTAAACCAAAATACAGTGTATCCCAGAACGTAAGAATTTTTTTCAATGGGGCTCGAATTCACTCCGCATGATGCATAAATAAGAATTATAGCTTAGAAACAATAACCAGTCACGAATGAAGTTTTAATCTTTCATTCAAAAATTGGCATAACGTTTTCGTATTTGAGAAATAAACGTTCAGATAGCTCCCACTGGAATTTTATTGTCGATGCCTCGTTTTGTGACCTTTCAGTGGTACTATATCCTGAGAGTATTTTAGCATGAGTAATTAAAAAATCCAACTCAAAAGGGTTGAAAGATCAGAAATCCTACTGGGAATGGACCTTCGGTTATTAACTAATCCCTAATCACTTGGCATATATTCCACACAGTCACGATAGTTTTGTATGACAGATGCAACTTCTCAGAATGCAATTTCACACAAGTGGGCTAAAGGTGTCCCTGATTGAAATAATGTAGCCAGCACCATAATCATCTCTTCGGCTCTTCACTGGAGACTGATATTGCCTGTTCCAACTTCATATGAGAAATTTAGACAGCAATTTCAAATATCACAAGGTACCAAGGAATCAGATTATAGGCACAGTGTAGGCAATGTGAGCTTAATGAAATATAGCGTTGACAAGATGATAAATTGTAGCATAAAATATAAAGTACATAGACCACTTTCATGCTAAACAGTTAATTATACTTACGAAATTCCAAAACGAGGGAGTTTTAGTTGGAGGCACTAAGTACTGCTTGTGGCTGGTGGCTGTTCCTAAGTCTTCTGACTTTTCTGATACGGCCCGCCACGAATTCCTCTTCTGCGCCAATCTTTTCATCTTAAATTAGAACTGACAACATACGTCGTCAATTATTTCCTGAATGCATCCCAATCTCTGTCTTCCTCTACGGCTCCCTCTAGTAGCATCGAAGCTATTCCCTCAGTCTAGTTTTCGACATTCGTCTGTAGCACCACATCTCAAATGCTTCGATTCTCCTCTGTTCCGATTTCCGCACAGTCCATGTTTCACAACAATACAATGCCATGCTCTAAACGTACTTTCTTAGAAATGTTTTCCTTAAATTAAGGCTCATATTTGATATTGATATCACTAGACTTCTTTTGGCCAGGAATACCCTTTTTGCCACTGCTAGTCTGCTTTTTATGTCGTCCTTGTTCTGTCAGTCACTATTTTGCTGCCTAGTTAGCATGAAACCTCCTGTACTTCGTGATCCCCCTTCTGATATTAAGTTTTTTAGAAATTTGTGGTAATGTTCTATGGGACCAGACTGCTGAGGTCATCGGTCCAAGGCTTACGCACTACTTAATATAAACTAACTTACGCTAAGTACAACACACACACCCATGCCCGAGGTAGGACTTGAAGTCCGAGGGGAGAAGCCGCGCGAACCGTGACAAGGCACCGTCGACCTCGTGGTTAACACGTGCGGCTTGATATTAAGTTTCTCGCTGCTTTCGTTTTTTCTACTTATTAATTTCGTCTTTGTTCGATTTACTCTCAATCGATATTCTGTGCTGAGTAGGCTATTCATTCCATTCAACAGGCCTTGTAGTCCACTGAGGATAGCAATTTCATCAGCGAATCTTATCATTGATATCCTTTCCCCTTGAATTTTAATCCCACTCTTATATGCGGCATTGCTTCTTCGATATATAGATTGAACAGTAGGGGTTAAAGACTATATCCTTGTCTTACAACCTAAGTTACAAACCTTTTTTAATATACCTTGTATTGACAAGATATCGCTATATTAGAAATTTGTTGCACGCTGACACTTTCATCGGGCCACTGGTCTTGGTAAGGCCACGTTATCTTCCACCAATCTCATTATCACATATCTCAAATGACCTGTCACTTCCTTTTGTGAGGACTACGAGGGATTTTTGTAAAGTTTTATTGATCATATCCAAAAAGTAACATTAAGAAATTACAATTTTTTTTGTGGTGAAGGTACATGACTTAATTTGTGGCGTATACAGAAATCCCCGCATCACAATACCGTAGCTCGACGATACAAGAGCCACAACAATGTGGTGCATCCTACTGAAAAGGGGAATATCTCATTGTAATTCGTTTTCTGTATCTGAAGTGGTAAACGTGCTGGAACGATCCATGTTGTATAGGTGAAAGTGTACGGGAATGATGCATCTGTGAATAAATAGGAATGGCAAGAAAAGAAGAGACATGGTGATCGAAGACCGACGTATCATGACAGTAACAATTTCGAGAGAAGTGAAACATTAGTCATGCATCAGTTTTCAAGATATTTCACGACATTTTGAAGATAAAAAGTTCGTTCCTTCTGGCTGCGGTGAATGTTCACATACATTCAAAAAGCAAATAGTGGAAGCAAGTAGCTTCACGACAACCGAAAAAGGCGAAATCCAACCACAATTAGCCAACGTGATTGTGAGTGGTTTTTGAAAATGCTGTTATGTGGGGCTGATGGATTGTGCTTATAAGGGGCAAATTAACACATCAGCATACCACCGACCTAAGCTAACCATGAGGCTGTTTTTGCTCTCCGAGAACGCCCCGATTCATTCTGCACACTGCTATCAAATTTTTCCTCACAATTCGCTTTCTCCTGATATGGCCTTTCTTTTCTCGTATGAGGAAACCGTTGTGTTGCGGCATTTTCAAGATGATGGCTAGATGACTTTCATGGTTCAGCGAACACAGACTTCTATAACCATCGATGGACAAACGTGTTACATTGAAGGGTGAATGTATAGGAAAGGGCTAACAGACTCGCCAACTTTCATTTCTTCATTCAGCGTGATTTTGTAAATGTCACAATCATAATAGGGGACTGATGACCTCAGACGTTAAGTCCCATAGTGCTGAGAGCCATTTGAACCACAGTCATAATTTTGTAACTACCCTCCGTGTTCATAGTTTCCTTCCCTCATACGGTTGTGTATCACACGTGCGGTTCATTCTGCTGCACCCACTTAATCTAATCTTAATTTTTGTTTTAGTGATTGTTTAATTTAGGTTGAGTGTAGCACTCTTGTCGCTGACACATCCATCCAATGGGGTCGTTAAGCTCGGAGGCTACTGGCCTGCATCCAGCCTCAAACTCTTCTTTTCTTTCTCACGTAACAGTACAAACACAACACTGTTTTCCTCTGCACAGGCACTTATCACTATCGTTTGGTGGCCTGCAAACTGCGCCCAATGAAATTCAGTAGTCGTTTGAACTGTCTAGAAGACCTGCTCTAAGAGCTGTATAAAAGATTAAGAGTTCCGAAACCATCCATACAAGCTATAATTGGCAAATAAAAACAAATACGCCTATAGCAGAAATCTTAATTCTGTACCTCAAATATTTTCTCTAGTCACTGCACTAACTCGGTTACTGGGTACGTTTTTAAAATATTTTGAATGAAGTTACTGGTCGTGGATGTGATACAGCTTTCTCAAGACGCCATTCTTTGACGTCCATGTTCTACTGAAAAAATGATCAAGGCGCAGTTTTCTTACAGGTATATTCTTATTGCTAGTATGCAAGAGTCCCACTCTGAGGTCCCGCTGCACGAATTTTTCTTCACCCTGTATAATTATGCTGCTTCGTAACACACAAAATACACACGTCACTATATTTATTACTACAGAAATTTGCGTTTCATAGTATTTCTAGATCTTTCAGTTGCAGCCAACGTTCTCAATTATTTGGTCGATGTATTCCAATCTCTCTCTTCATCTAATGTTTTTATCCTTTACAACTCCCTCCCTGATGTCTTAACAGATGGCCTGTCACTCCATCCCTTCTTATTGTCATTATTTTCCAAATCATCCTTTCCTCTACGATTCTGCGGGGAACCTCCTCGTCCCTTACCTTATCAGTCCACATAATTTTCAAAATTTTTCTGTAGCGACACATCTCAAATCGTTCGATTCTCCTCTGTTCCGGTTCTCCCACAGTTCATGGTTCACTAATACACTACGCTGTGCTCCAAATGTACACTCTCAGAAATTTCTTGCTCAAATCAAGGAATATGTTTCATACTAGCAGACTTCTTTTGTTCAGGAATGCCCATTTTTCCAGTGCTAGTCTGCTTTATATGTCCTCCTTGTGGATCTATTATGGACTATTTTCCTACCTAGTTAGCATAATTCCTTGACTTCGTCTACTTCATGATCCCCAATTCTGATGTTAAGTTTATCGCTGTTCTCATTTCTGCTACTTCTCTTCACTTTCCTCTTTCTTCGTTTTATCGTCAATCCATATTCTGTGCTCATTACACTACAGCTTTATCGATGAGTAAAAAGTAGGGGTGGAACACTACATCCTATTTTACACCCTTTTTAATCCGAACACTTCGTTCCCGGTCTTCCAGTCTTATTGTTCCCTCTTGGACTTGTACATATTGTACATTATCCATTTTTCCCTGTAGCTTACGCCTATGTTCCTCAGAATTTCGAACACCATGAACCATTTTACATTGTCTAACTCTTTTTCCAGATCGACAAATCTTCTAAAGATATCTCGATTTTTCTTAGATCTTGCTTCTATTGTCAACCGCAACGCCAGAACTGCCTGTATGGTGCCTTTAGCGTTCCTAAAGCCAAATTGATCGTCATTTCACAGATTATCAATTTTCTTTTCATATTTTCTGTATATTATTCTTGTCAGCAGCTTGAATTCATGAGCGACAATTCCCGCTATTACCGGCCCTTGCTAGCTTCGGAAATGTGTGGATGAATTTTTTCCCAAAAGTCTCATGGTATATCTCCAGTCTCAAACATTCTACACGTGGATAGTCGTTTTATTGCCACTTCCCTCAATGATTTTAGAAACTCCGGTGGAATGTTTTCTATCCCTTCCGCCTTATTCGATTTTAAGTCATCCAAAGCTCTTTTAAAATCTGATTCTAATACTGGATCCCCTATCTCTTCATTATCGACACCTGTTTCTTCTTCTATCACGTTATTGGTCAAGTCCTACCCCTCACAGAGACCTTCAATGTACTCTACTACCTATGCGCTCTCTACTTCGCATTTCGCAGTGGAATTCCAATTGCACTCTTAATGTTACCGCCCTTGCTTTCAACTTCACCAACAGCTCTTTCACTTTTCCATGTACTGTGTCAGTCCTTCCGCTAATCATTTCTTTTTCGATTCCTTTCATATTTTTGATGTAGCCATTTCGCTTTGACTACTCTGCACTTCCTATCCATTTAATTCCTAAGTAACTTATATTCCTGTGTTCCGGAATTTCCCTAAAGATTTTGGCACATCCGTCTTTCGGCGATCAATTGAACTATTTCTTCTCTTGCCCATGGTTTCTACTCAGTTATCTTCCTTATTCCTATATTGACCTTTCCACACTCTGTGAGTGCTCTTCTTAGAAACGTCCATCGCAATAGCTCAAAGTACTGCTGTTTGAACATAAAGTAAAAGAAACCTTGAACTTTAAACATCTAGAAAGAGAGAAAGAGGACACATAAAGGAGATATCAAGAGAAACGAATAATAGTCTGTAACCAGAATGAAAGCATTTGATGCAACAGACAATTCATTCTTGTAATTTGCTGCTTGAAGAAGTGAATGCGAGGCAATGATCTTATGCTTCTTTATTTAAACATATCAGCAGCACATTACTTTTGTAGCTTGGCTAGAAACGTACCATCATACAACATAACACAATACAGTTAACAGAGACGAAATTAGCAATAAGCAGTTTAGCCGGGACTAGATGGACGATTTTAGTGAACTCGGACTAAAACGATGGTTGCGAAAGATGATAAGGACGGTGGTCTCTACTCTTAGAGCTGAAATAACCCCACTCATAAATGAAATGGGTAAGCTGATCTCAAAGTTAGATGAAGTAACAAAAGATGTTCCAACACAGATTTCAATCGTTTGTAAACAAAAGGAAACTACGTAACACGATTTCTTTTTAAGCATTTGGAAAATGTTGAGCAACTAGATGAACACAGCTTAGAAAATAATGTACAGGGTTATTACAAATGATTGAAGCGATTTCACGGCTCTACAATAACTTTATTATTTGAGATATTTTCACAATGCTTTGCACACACATACAAAAACTCAAAAAGTTTTTTTAGGCATTCACAAATGTTCGATATGTGCCCCTTTAGTGAATCGGCAGACATCAAGCCGATAATCAAGTTCCTCCCACACTCGGCGCAGCATGTCCCCATCAATGAGTTCGAAAGCATCGTTGATGCGAGCTCGCAGTTCTGGCACGTTTCTTGGTAGAGGAGTTTTAAACACTGAATCTTTCACATAACCCCACAGAAAGAAATCGCATAGGGTTAAGCCGGGAGAGCGTGGAGGCCATGACATGAATTGCTGATCATGATCTCCACCACGACCGGTCCATCGGTTTTCCAATCTCCTGTTTAAGAAATGCCGAACGTCATGATGGAAGTGCGGTGGAGCACCATCCTATTGAAAGATGAAGTCGAAGCTGTCGGTCTCCAGTTGTGGAATGAGCCAATTTTCCAGCATGCCCAGATACACGTGTCCTGAAGAAAAAGGGGCTGTAAACTTTAAACCGTGAGATTGCAAAAACACATTAACTTTTGGTGAATTGCGAATTTGCTGCACGAATGCGTGAGGATTCTCTACCGCCCAGATTCGCACATTGTGTCTGTTCACTTCACCATTAAGAAAAAATGTTACTTCATCACTGAAAACAAGTTTCGCACTGAACGCATCCTCTTCCATGAGCTGTTGCAACCGCGCCGAAAATTCAAAGCGTTTGACTTTGTCATCGGGTGTCAGGGCTTGTAGCAATTGTAAACGGTAAGGCTTCTGCTTTAGCCTTTTCCGTAAGATTTTCTAAACCGTCGGCTGTGGTACGTTTAGCTCCCTGCTTGCTTTATTCGTCGACTTCCGCGGGCAACGCGTGAAACTTGCCCGCACGCGTTCGACCGTTTCTTCGCTCACTGCAGGCCGACCCGTTGATTTCCCCTTACAGAGGCATCCAGAAGCTTTAAACTGCGCATACCGTCGCCGAATGGAGTTAGCAGTTGGTGGATCTTTGTTGAACTTCGTCCTGAAGTGTCGTTGCACTGTTATGACTGACTGATGTGAGTGCATTTCAAGCACGACATACGCTTTCTCGGCTCCTGTCGTCATTTTGTCTCACTGCGCTCTCGAGCGCTCTGGCGGCAGAAACTTTATGAGTTTTTCTACGTATCTGTAGTGTGTCGTGACCATATGTCAATGAATGGAGCTACAGTGAATTTATGAAATCGCTTCAATCATTTGTAATAGCCCTGTAAGTGACTTTTTCATCTTACCATTTGCAGCGGCAGAATTAACCGATGGTTCTAACAATGCAGAGAATTTTGAAAATTGATTTCTCGTCCTACCGTTTGCAGATGTCGACTTTTTCAGTGAAAGTGAAAATGTTGAACCTGTATCCGTAGTCAAATGGAATGCAAGTGAAGGACCGTCACAAAATAAATTTGTCAGGCATGTTAATTGTATCACTGCTGTGAATACATTAAAATAATTTATACAAAAAAGGCACTGAAATGGCCGTAAAGTCTTACATAACGCATGAACTCAACGCAGCGTAAGTTGAATTTTGACTCATTCAGTAAAGTCCTCGCGTCCATTCGACGACGTATATGCAAAGTTCAATGATGTTTCAGTAAAGAAGAAAGTCCGTTCTGAAATCAAGCGGTATAGCAATATGATATTCAGAAATGTATCTTTCCATAGCCAGCCCTACAATCTGGTGGCAGTGCTTGTTTTTTCAATAATCTCAAGTTATGATAGATAATATTGTGCATGTCGTCAACCAACCATGTAACACGCATACAACACCCACCACAGGACACTGTCCTGTCATCTGTTGTATAATCCGGGAGCAATAATGAAATTTTCACACATTTTGGTGTTCCGCGAAATTTTATTCGAACACAAACAATTAACTGTTTCGGACCCGAAGCGAGGTGCAATGAAATTTGAGTGGAAAATGATTTTGCAGTTGTACTGAAACTAAATCATGGCCCATATGGGGAAAGAAAGAAATAATCGCCGGTATCAATCGAACTGCCGATTGCATTACGATGACTTAGCCATGTTATAAATAACGTATACACAAAAACAACAAACAAACGATACGGCATGCTACATTCCGATCTACAGCGGACAGTCTTACCAAACTACCAACAGTAACAAATAAACGACGCTAAACGGGCGCAGTATGTCACATCATAAGTATTAACTGGGGTGATATAGGGGTAAAACCTTGTCACAGTTTAGTTACGAGAATGATAATAAACGAATTAGTAATCAGACAGATCTTCTATTCTTATTAAGGTGCAACGAAAACATGGATCTTTGTGAAGAGTTAAAGGAAGAAAACACGAACTGTCGCGGCCCTAAGAATAAAGTGGTACAAACCACAACACAAGCTAATTGTGGATGGTGTGCCAACCACGATTATTATATAATAGATACGGGGGTAGCAATATATGATGTACACCATATAAAATGCATTAAAGAACTTGGGAACTAGGCCCTATTCCGTAATGTCCTGACCAGAAATTCCGAATCGTAAGTGTAGTTAACGTTAAGTCACGTGTGGTTAGGGTGTAGGCTTTTGTGACAACCGAGCAGCGTAATGGAGGGATAAAATGCACATTCCTAGTAATCAATCATTTAGTTACTGACAACCTGAAAGCGTAGATTTTCTGTGAGAGAAAGACGCCGTAATTATTTCTCCTTAGGGAAATGTTTCTCGAGGCGCGATGGGGAAACGACTAGAGTAATTCTGGACAGACAACAGGTAAATCATGACAAATACTGCAATAACTATAGTATACAATTCTTAGGCGATAATAACAGTCATTACGTTAGCCACCCAGTAACGAAAATGAAACACATTTAAGGGAACTCATAGGAGATAAAGTTACTGAATCGACAGCAATTGCAAAAGAACAACAATATAGTTACATGATTTATGACAACGTTTTTAAAGATATTTAAACGAAAACGAATTTAAAACTATATTTACAATATGAAAGTTCGCCCCCATAATGTATTTTTCCACAACACATGCATGATCTCCTGGTCATAGTCGTGACGAGAGGGGGGGGGGGGGGGGGGGGGGAGCCGGGAGGGGGTGAGTAAAATCCCTGAGATCTAAGCCTCAAGGGTACCCAAGTCCCTCAAGGACTTGTATCACCCAGGATGCAAATTTGGAAATAGCAGACTGCTATTGTAAAATAAATTTTGTATCATATAATAAATAAAAGAACATTACTCCAGTACCAGCGTAACCAGCCTGCTTCTGCCTTTCCACTTCAGTTCTTCTGTTTTCTAAGTCATACAGGCCAGATGCATACAGTACTAGTTCGTATCTAATCTTGAATGCACTACATTTTCTTTAGAAATAGTTCACTAAAAACTATCTTGTACAATTCTATTTCGTCTTTAGTCTTGAATGTACTATATTTTCTTTACATATCGTGCACTAAAACTACCTTGTATGGAGTTGAAATGCACTTTCTTCTTGAAAATCCTACGAAAAAATATCCCCAACAAGTGAAATGTATTTATAATTTGATAGGTTTGCCAACAGCATTCAAAGATGAGGCACTCGTGTTTCTTTCACAAGGTGATTTTACACAAAAAACGAGTTCACAGAAAATATTTTGCATTCAACAATAAACACAAAATAAAATATTTATATTCGTATATACTTGTCGTGAAAGAGCCGTAAAAGTGAAAAAATGAATTGACATGAAAGAGCTACATTGGACATGCCAACGCTCCAAAGTAAAGATTCAATATTGTCCTTTTGTTAGTCCGTAGAATACTCAACTTCCTTGGGAACTCTTGTGTTACTTGACGTGACATTGTTTCTTGATCACAGATGCTTGGCTTTCAGAGATTCAGCTCATATAATTGGAGATCCTAATAATGGAAATTTTGTAGAAATATCAGAACTTTGAAGTTACACCTGTGGTGTATGGGTAGCATCTTTGATTAGTAATCAAACGGTATCGGTCGCGGGTTCGAGTTCCCGCCACTGCTTGAATTTTGATTAATAATCAGCGTTGGCGGCCGAAGACTTCCGGCATAAGAAGTCACCCTCATTCTGCCGACGGCCTTGTCAAAGAGGGCGGAGAAGTGGACAGAGATTCAAGGCACTCTCTTGTGTTAGGGGTGGGAAACTGCCCCTAAAGGCGGAAGAATCAGCAATGATCAACGGCATGAGGATGCAGAAGGCAATGGAAACCACTGCATTAGGCACATGACGTGTATTCACAGGACATGTGGCCTGTAATTGAGAAAGTGTCATTATGATCTCTCTATCGACTAAAGATTCCGGCATAGTCCCCCATTCGGATCCCCGGGAGGGGACGGCCAAGGGGGAGGTTACCATGAGAAAAAGATTGAATATTCAGCGAAAGGATAACGTTCTACGAGTTTATGCCATGAATGTCAGAAGCCTGAATGTGGCAGGGAAATAGAAAATCGGAAAAGGGAAAACCGAAGGCTTAATCCAGATATAGTAGCTGTCAGCGAAGTGAAATGGAAAGAAGAGAAGGATTTCTGGTCAGATGGGTATAGGGTAACATAAACAGCAGCAGAAAAAGTTATGACACGAATAGGATTCGCTATGAACAGGAAGGTAGGGCAGAGAATGTGTTACTGTGAACATTTCAGTGACAGGGTTGTTCTTATCAGAATCGACAGCAAACCAACACCGACAACGATAGTTCAGGTACACATGTAGACGTCGCAAGCTGAAGATAAAGAATAGAGAGAGTATATGAGGATTGTGTGTGTGTTTTGTATTGAACTGGGGACCTAGAAATGACCGAGAGGCTTCGTCCCCCGTGAACGTCTCCTACCAAACGAGTGTAACCCCTAATGATTGCGTGGGAATACAGAAACACAAGTCAGTGAGGAATTAAATAAATAGGAATTGTAGGGATGGTAAGACGAAATGGCAGCATGAAAAATGTGAAGAAATCGAAAAAGACGTGATTGTCGGAAGGACTGACTCAGCATACAGGAAAGTCAAAACATCCTTCGGTGACATTAAAAGCAAGGATGGTATCGGGAATTCCGCTACCAAATGCAGAGGTGAGAGCAGATAGGTGGAAAGAATTCATTGAAAGGATCTATGAGGGGGAAGATTTGTCTGATGTGATAGAAGAAGAAATTAAATAACGCAGAAGGGACAGATAACATCCCATAAGAATTTCTAAAATCATTGGGGGAAGTGGCAACAAAACTTGTATTCCCGTGGGTGTGTATAATGTATGGGTTTGGCGACGTACCATCTGGCTTTCGGAAAAATATTGTCCACACAATTCCGAATATTGTAAGATATGAAAAGTGCGAGAATTATCACACAACAGCTTAACAGCTCATGCATGCAAATTGCAGGCAAGAATAATAGACACAAGAATGGAAAAAAGTATTGAGAATGTGCTCGATGACGATCAGTTTGGCTTTAGAAAAGGTAAAGGCACCAGAGAGGCAATTATAAGTTTGAGGTTGATTATGGAAGCCAGACAAAAGTGAAATCAGGAAAAGTTCATAAGATTTGTCGCCTGGAAACAGCGTTCGAACATTAAAATGGGGCAAGATGTTCGAAATTCTGAGAAAAATAGGGGTAAGCTATAGTGAGAGTGGGATAATGTACAATATGTAAAAGAGCCAAGAGGAAATAATAAGAGTGGAAGACCAAGAATGAAGTATTCGGATTAGAAAGGGTGTAAGAGAGGGATATAATTTTTCACACCACTGTTAAATCTGTACACCGAAGAAGCAATGATGGAAATAAAAGGAAGGTGCAGGAATGGAATAAAAATTCAAGGTGAAAGGATATCAATGACACGATTCGCTGATAACATTGCTATCCTGATTGAAAGTGAAGAAGAATTACATGATATGCTGAATGGAATGAACAATGTAATGAGTACAGAATGTGGATGAGAATAAATAGAAGAAAGGCGAAAGTAATGAGAAGTAGTAGAAATTAGAACAGCGAGAAACTTAACATCAGGATTGATGGTCACGAAGTAGATGAAGTTAAGGAATTTTGGTACCTAGGCAGTAAAATAACCAATGTCGGACGGAGCAAGGACATCAAAAGCAGACTAGCAATGGCAAAAAGGGCATTCCTGGCCAAGAGAAGTCTACCAATATCAAATATCGGCCTTAATTTGAGGAAGAAATTTCTAAGAATGTACGTCTGGAGTATAGCATTGTATGGTAGTGAAACATGGACTGTAGTAAAACCGGAACAGAAGAGGATCAAAGCATTTGAGATTTGGTGCTACATATGAATATTGAAAATTTGGTGGTCTGATAAGGTAAGGAATGAGGAGGCTCCGCGCGGAATCGGAGAGGGAAGAAATATGTGGGAAACACTGATAAGTAGAAGGGATAGGATATCTGTTAATAGATGAGGGAATGATTTCCATCGTACTAGAGCGAACTGTAGAGGGTAAAAACTGTAGAGGAAGACAGAGACTGGAAAACTTCCAAAAAATAACTGAGGACTTAGTCTGAAAGTGCTACTCTGCTATGAAGAGGTTGGCCACAGAAGAGGAATTCGTGACGGGTCACATCAAACCAGTCAGAAGACACTGTGTTCCATTTCTTGTACAACCCATTAGCAAGGTCAGAACGCTGGAGGAATCTGTAAAGCAGCTAAAAGTACATTATCTATCTAATGATAATTCGAATGAATTTATTTTTGGTTGTACCCATCATGTCACGGATGCCATCTTGGAACAGACATAAACAGAGAAGTGTTATTCAATTATTGTTGATGCCACTCCTGATTCAAATCATACTGAACAAACAACATTAATACTGCATTATATTTAGTCCAAGAAGGAAACTGATGAATATGAAATAAATGACCGGTTTTTGGAATTCGTAGATTGTACTCAGAAAACAAGAGTTGCTACTGCACATTTGATTTGGGACCGATGACCGTAGCAATCTGGTCCCTTCAATCCCACAAACCAACCAACCAACCAAATGCACATTTAATTCGATCAACACTTGTGGAACACTCAGTTCCTATCAGTGAGTGCTGCGGACAAGGTTATGATAACAGAAATAATATCAGAGAATCTTAAAAAAGAGCTCAGACACATTTTCTTCGTTGAAATCCTCTTGCAAGATATACTGTGTGTATTTGTTATAGCTGAGGAGTTGTCATGAAGCAGATACTTTTTTCGGAGTGATTCAACTTCTTTAGAACGATAGTAAATTCTGAAACAGTGAGCTGGAAGTTCGTTACATTCCACGTCTGATGCTCGTTGGAGCGCTCGCGTTGGTGCTGTAATGCCAATTGCAGCTTACTTGGATATGATTGCCGTTGCTGTTGAGACTCTCACTAATTAAATTTTGTCAACTGAAACACGTTCTGTGTACGGAGTGTTCTGGATTATGTGACATAATTCAGATGTTCAATCGTGGCATCAATTTGGCTAAAGTTGTAGGTAACAATTGATTACAGAAGAAAATTAGTACACGCTCGAAATACTATCACTGATGTTGAGGTAGGACACTTTGGGAGCTTATTAAATGAACTGACAGCATCACGAATGTTGGGATGCCATACCCCGTGATCTAAAGTTGTTGTCAATGCAATTGATGTTAGTCCTGACTTTCCGGAGGTGCCCACTAGGAAGAGAAAATCATTTTATGACGAAACCAGTAATGAAGCGACAGGTGTCAATTCAGAAGATTTATTCGAGGCAAGTGTGTTTTATATCTTTCTTGGTAATCTAGTTCTAACTTAAAGGTCTAATACGAAACACTAAAAATTTTAGATGAAACATTTGGGTTTTATGGAAATATTGAAAGGTGGCTGATGATCACGTCACTGAGGTATGTAAGTTATTTGTCAATGAATATTGTAATGATGTCACATCAGATTCAGGGGACGGAATGAAATATTTGAAAACAATTCATAATTCAAATTTAAAATACATTACTTCGGAACCATTGGAAATCTTGAATAAAATGCACAAGCTTAAAATTTTAAGCTTGTCCGTCCGCTTTTCGCACATTTTACAGTCTTCCAATGACTGTTAAGTTGTCTCAGATGAACTAGGCATTAACAACCTCTCACATATTTGGTAACCTTGGTAAATAAATATAATTTGGCAAAACAACTAGGCTCTGATGCCGTGATTCAAACATTACCGGAACGAAAGGCTTGTATAGCGCCATCGAGTGTGTTGTAGTCAAGTACGACTCATTGGGGTTTACCTGCGAATGTGCTGATGTCTGTTTACTGATTCAGGGATTGCGAGTCCTCCCTTGAGCATGTGTGTGTGTGTGTGTGTGTGTGTGTGTGTTGTCTTTAGCATAAGTTAGTTTAAGTAGTGCGTAAGTCTAGGAACCGATGACCTCAGCAGTTTGGACCCTTAGGAATTTACACACATCTGAACGTTTGATTCGGCCAGCTGGTTCCCCACTTATCTGCCAAAATCTTTTCAAGAGAACATGTTAGTCCTTTTATGTTCCGACAGGAGCATTTTCCGCTGGTTGCTTTCTTTTAGCTGCTAGAGCAGCGTATGCGGCTTATACAAAATGAATCCCTTAGGTCGGTAAAGCTATGCCAGTTTATTTGTATACTCTGACACATATCTATACCTTGAGACATATAACAATAAAAAGCCACGCACAATATAAGATTAACACAAAATTGTTTGATTCACGCTTTTTCTCAATATTTTGACCAACGATCGCAATTCAGTGAAAACGGCCAGCTTATAATTCGTATCATAAAAAAATAAAAATGTTATTAGACATATTTCACTGCATTTCCAGTCTTTCCAGTTTTATGTGATCTTTGGTAGTCAATTTCAGTTATTTTCAGACATGTTAAGACCCCTTTTAGCCTACTTTTTGTTACTGCAATATCACTTTGTGTATATCTGTATAGGCATAAAATGTACTGCGTCACAAAACTTTATTGGTGGAGAAATGGCGCATAATAATATCGTTTGGAGACCTCAGAACCATAGCAATGACCCCAGAACCCTTGCCTTGTGTTGACTACGTCATTTAAAACTACCTTTACGCCTCAGACCAGACATTAGATTACAGCATCAGTATGACAGCTTTGAACATCTGGATCTTGGTAACGGATAATGATATCGAAAAAAGTTCCTCGACAATATCATCTTAAGAAGATATGGTAAAAGTTTCGACGGTCTACCGTCAAAAGAAATTAAAAAAAGTGGACTTCTCACAACTGGTGCTCCTGCTAACCAAAAATTATGGTTTTTCGGGTGTATCTTCATAACGGTCATCTTAATAACAGACGGTAAAATTTTCGACGATATGCCGTCAGTAGAAGTTATGGAATTTGCCATCCCAAAAATTGGTATTTTTCGTACTCAAAGATCGTGGTTATTCGGGGTTTTCTCAGAAATCGCCGACGAACAAATGGTTCTTTATAAGCCGCCTAAGGTCCACCCTAGACCACACCCATGCAAAAGGACTAGTCGATTTTGTCGATTAGTCTGGCTTGGAGAAAGAGTGTAGCGTTTAAATTTTGACTCTCCACTCAAGGACAGCTACTTTATGTCCGTTCTTCCATTAGTTGTTCAAATGGTCGGTAGGTCAACGGTTATCCGCCGGCCGCGGTGGCCGAGCGCCTCTGGGCGCTTTAGTCTGGAACCGCGCGACTGCTACGGTCGCAGGTCCGAATCCTGCCTCGGGCATGGATGTGTGTGATGCCCTTAAGCCGTCGGCACACGGACCGTGCTGTCGAACGTCAACGTTGAGCGTGCCAAGTTCAACGTGTTGCTGAACGCTCAGGAACGATGCGACTTGTGCAATTGGTACGTGGGCATCAACGTGGTATACGCGACCCCAACGCACTCCAGCGGCAGTTGAGGGATGTTTCTAGTTCGTAAATCACACTATTTACTCAACGGGAGCGCGCAAAATTCCCACGTTAGCTCTATTAAAATGCACATTTCCTCCATCGTCCACGAAAAGGAAAGTAACATGTCCAGCCGATAAGGACACAGGCTTATAAAAGTTCCATTATAAACAGTGCGGTACAAATTTGGAATACTTCTCCGCATAAGATAAACATTAATTCATGATTCCCAGATTTTAGTAAAAGCCGAAGGTAAGTCTTACTTGATGACTGTTCCTACCTAGTAGCAGAACCTTTGCAACTTGTGAATTACGAAGCGTCAAAGAAAAACGAACAAAATATTTTAATACAAGTAGCGCAAGCTGTCCTGCAGATTAAGCCAATCGAACAAAGTCACCCCTCAAAGAAAGGTGAACTTATATTTACATAACATCAAATATTATATACTTATATTAAACTAATAACAAAGTATCAGAACCTAATAAAAACGCGACTGTTAGGAAAAAAAAATTGGATGTGTTAAGACGCGAACCACCGCCCCCCCCCCCCAAAAAAAAAAAACCAACTCATTACTGGACAAAGACGCTACTCCTTACGCTAAACCAACAACATGCTCCTTACTTTTAGCCATATTGCCAAAAACGTTAGTCGTAGATAATTATGTTATTAATTGAAATTTAATTGTAACAAATTGTACCAAGAACGATGCGTTTTGGGTGGATCTTCAGTGTGTCGCTGCCTTCAAATAGCATACTCTCATAATACGCAAGTCACAATAATTCTTTTGCCACGAATGTGATCTTTCTCATTATTTTATTGGAACGAATAACACAACTAACAACGGGTTTTCCAGTGATTCTCAATTTTCTGGTGCTCAGAAACGGCATATATACATATAGGCTTGAAATGAATGCCAATATGGCGCCTCACAACTCTGTACTGAAGGGAGAGGGTGTGTATGTGACGTAAGTGGCGTTGTGTCATCTCATTGTTCAACGCTCAGACGCACGCTCAGAATAACTGACATGCCAGATATTACTCTGCACGTTCGGAAAGACACCTGAACGAGCTATTCCACGCTATGACGTCAGAAACTCCGCACGCTCAAACGCTCAACGTTCGGATGCACGGTCCGTGTGCCGACGGCTTTAGGTTAGTTAAGTTTAAGTAGAAGTTCTAGAGGACTGATGACCTCAGATGTTAAGTCCCATAGTGCTCAGAGCCATTTGAACCATTTCAAGGGTTATCCAAAACACTTTATCCCTTCTCTCTCTGATGAGTATAAACCGAGATATGACCCCTGAAAAACCACATTTTCGATAGGGGTTGTTTGGAACATATTGATATTGAATGCAATTATGAAGATCTTATTATTGTTTAATAAGAAGAGAGTCTCGGTCCGGCCCACAGTTTTAATACGCCAGAAGTTTCATGTCAGCGCACACTCCGTTGCAGAGTGAAAATCTCATTCTGGAAGAAATTATCTGTTTTCTATATTTCACCCCAATGAGAATTTTTGATGTATCTCCAATATTCCCTGAATTGCGTTATATTTAAATAATGTCAAATGTTCCTTAACATATCAGTAAAATTGGGTTGCGATGTTGGACATGGGGCCCAATCACACATCTTGCCCCGGGCCCAGTCGTGGCTCCCAGCGGGCCTGCCTGGTTAAAGCGAGCAGCAGTGAGAGATGAGATCCGCCGTGTTGACGCTATTTTTCTTTAACTGTAGTCTTAGTGAATAAAAATTTCAGGGTAGGTTTCGACATGTCGGATTGGACCATTCCCTTGTGAGCTCCTGTTTTGATACGTTTCGACACACGCTTTAGAGTGACAGTTGCGAGGCACGCGCATGATTTCTTACGTCTGACAGAGAGCGCAGTGAAAGTGAAAGCCGTGCTGTGGCATGCATTATTCCGGAGGCGACGAAGCGCGGACCGCAGAGGGCTAAAGCACAACAGCGCGCGCGGCTCCGACGTATTGAGAGCGCGGGCGCGCGAATGCACAGTGCTGCCCGGGCAGCCATTCGCGCCGCTGCGGCGTAATTAACGGACAGAGCCGCAAAGTACGAGTATTAAAAACACCAGCCAGCCAGCCAGCCAGCCAGCAGCCGGCCAGACGCTCCCGCTGGTGCGCTCATTAGTCGCTGCGTTGCGCCGGGGAGCGCTCGGGCCGCGCAGCCCGCACTCGCTACGTGCTGGCGGCTGCGTACCTATCTCTGTCACACAGCGGTCCGTGTGTCGTGTAAAATGCGACCGAGAGATAACAACCCCTAAGTGGCCGCCGGCGGTTCTCATGGCGTTCCCTCTGCGGCCGATTATACGGCCGCTCACACGTTCATCTCGTGTCATGCCAGTGTTCAAAAAAACGTGGCGTTTCTCTACTGATTCTCACAGACGGGGGAAAAGTTGTACCAAGCAAAGAGGACACTTGCAAGGAGAACACTGCAAGTGCCATAACCCGATTTCCCAGAAACTTCGCTCAGTGGAAGAGGGGTCAAAATGAGTGAACACGTCTGTTGGCTTATTGGTAGATATTTGGCCATTTCTGACAAAATTACGGTCAATGTTATGTGCGTTTTAGCGAGGTCCACCGAAGTGGTGGCACAGTGGCTAGGGTTGCGGGTTTACGCTTTTGTACCCCGTGTTCGAAACTCTGTTATTATTATTGTTTTTTATTTATCTACCCATTTCCGTAGAAGATCACTACACTAATGTTTTCCAATCCATACTGAAATAACGTTGTCTTCTAATTGTATGTTTGGTGAATCATTAAGTAAAAAAGCAATAAATGAATGGAAAAATAATTTGAAATTGTTCTTGGTGAAATTCCTGTAGTGCATCTTGATTCATAATCAATTGCAAGTGCAAGTTATCGTAAAAGTGCTCCGTTTTATGTGGTTTGCAGCGAAATTAGTGCTAACGCGTTAAATATTTAGAAATGTTAACGACGTTTCCTACGTGAGTGGAATTAATACGAAGAAACGTCGCTGCGTGAAACGTGTCTTCGCGCGCTGCTTGGAATGTCTATGTTTAGAATTTGAAATGTTTCTACAATCGTTATCATCCAAGGGAATGCACCAAATCTTTCAGCAGAACAAACATAACAATAAAATATAAAAATTGGTATAAGGAAGAAATATAAATGTATGAGAGTTTAAAAAGAATGTAACCACTAAAAATACCATTAACGCACATTTTTAAAATAAATGTATGACTTATTGTGAGGCGGCCGGAGTGACGAGCGGTTCTAGGCGCTACAGTCTGGAGCCGCGCGACTGCTCCGGTCGCAGGTTCGAATCCTCCCTCGGGCATGGATGTGTGTGATGTCCTTAGGTTAGTTAGGTTTAAGTACTTCTCAGTTCTAGGGGACTTATGACCTTAGCAGTTGAGTCCCATAGTGCTCAGAGCCATTTGAACCATTTTTGAACTTATTGTGAAAGCCAGTTCCAGCATTACAATTAATACAACGTTTTTGCATCCCCTATTTCAAAATAAAGAGTCTTGTAGCAACCTCCTACGGACAAGAGTAGATAAACTGAAGAAATAAAATAAAATAAATACAAACAATAATCGGACTACGAAAACAGAAAGCAAAAGTGAAGGGTGGCAACGCTAGCCAATGTGGCACAAACTGCGCTGAGCTAAGCGCCCGCTAAAGGGAATCTATATCACATCGAAAACTTTGACGGTAGTCTTCTCAGAAACGCTTGTCTAGGGATAAGCCGAGCACTGTGTTCGCTTATTTTGGCTCCTCCTCCACAGCGCGAAGAAGCTTCTGCGAAATCGGGTTATGGCGCTTACCGCGTTCTTCTCGTAAGCTATAGCGTAGAACGTAAGACACTTAATAAGCACAACGAGGAAACATACGTCTCGACAGAGATTTTAAACTCGTGAGCGTTTCACTCAGACCTTCTTGCTGCGCTTGTGGAAAAGAGCTCCTGACCCCACAACGACTGCGCGTGACGTACATGGCGTGAGTTCCCGACCTGGTGCTGGCCGTCTGCGTGACAATCGAGTCCTGTACACGATGGGCAAGACGCGTGACGTCAGCGCATGTCATTGCAGTCACTTTCTGGGTCACCGGAAGTGGGACACAGTATCTACGACTCCGTGCAGCGCTTGGTTCCTTAACTGCTGACGTGTGGCGGTTGTAGTGAGAGCACCTGGATTTGGGAAAATTATTACTGTCCCGAATGTGAACAAAATTGAGCGTTCGATGTCGCATACTTCGGATAGACGGTTCGATTCTGTGTAGTAATACCGATCGGTATCGACACACTAACTAACAGAATTATGCGGACATCCTTAATGATGAATGGACCACTAGGTTTTACTAGAGGCTGACTGGTCGGTATAAAAGGCGACGGAGAGTATTGTCAGTACAAAAACCATAACAGTAGAATCAGTCGGTCAGGTAAACTCGCTGACGGCGAACGTCGCTTGTCACACGAATAACATACCCATCAGGAACATTTGAAACCTTCTAAAGCTGCCCATGGCGACTGTTGTTGATGTGATTGTGATGTGGAAACGAGGAAGAACAACCGCAGATAAACCGATACCAGGCAGACTTAATATAATGACGGGCAGGGACCGTTGAGCAACGCGGAGGGCGGTTGTAAAAAATTCGCTTGGAATCAGCTGAAAGAATCATTCGTGAGTCCCAAAAGTGCTACCAGCAGTCCACTTATCACAAAGGCTGTTCGTAGGAAATTAAAAAGACTGATGTACAACGGTCGAGCAGCTCATCATCCGCCACGCTTGTCTATAGTTAGTGCTAAATGAAGCTTGAAGTGACGTGAAAAAGCGACGCCACTGGACAGGGAATGAGTAGAAACGAGTGATTTGGACTTCGAGTGATAAATCACGCTATACCGTGTGTTAATCCGACGAAAGAGTTTAGTTTAGAATGAAAACTTTCGTGGTGCAGAAATTGTTTAATATCAATGTCACGTTTCACCGTTTTGGGGAATCATCGGATTGTGTGAAAATAGCTGGATATGTAACCTATCCGTCGTAAAGCCATATGAAATGGAAATGGGCGCAACAAAATAGTTACTGTTGCGTACATTTTCCATTTTATACGGCTTTATGACGGATGCGTTACATAACCAGCTATTTTGACAGAATCTGATGGTGCCACAGAAAGCTCAAAAGCGAAATTGATATTAAATAATTTCTTAACGAAGATCGTTTTTATTCTGAAATAATTCGAAACTACTTGCTATAGCACCCTGACGTAATGGAATGGAATAATTTTTTGCAAAGATGTAGTTTTGGCGAATGCAAATAGTGAAGTACGGAGGAGATAGTGTTAAGGTGTTTCGGGGTTAGTTCTTTTACACCGCGGCATAATCATTGCTATCCAAACGTGTGCAAAGCAGAATTACTTCCAGTTTCAAAACAAGTATTACCAATAGTCTGATTTCTGAGCTACTTTAGTCTTGTACTTTCTTTGTGGACAATATCGAACAACCTTTTTTTATCAGAAAGAGCCACGAAATTGCAAAATTAAGTACCGGTTCAGGTATGTGGACGATGTGCTGCGTTTATGAGCAGATACTACAGCACGATTAGGAACATTACTATTGCATTTAAATTGGCAACATAAAACCAACATGACCCTTAATACAGATACGAGCACAACAAGACACTTATTTAGAATTTACATAAATTTTTGAAAACATAGCGATTTTAAAAGTAGTTAAAACTAAAATTTAAAACAGTCTTGATCGCAATCTTGTTAAAATATTGTTTTTATTGGAGTGAGTGACCGGTTTCGACTCTATGAAAGAGTCATCTTCAGACTCCAGAGCGGTGGATGGACACTGTTAGATGAGTTCCGTCGACCGTCGACGCTCGTGTAACTGCAGCAGTTACACAAGCGTCGTGGTAGGCAGAACTACCGACACGTGTGGGTTCCTGGAAGAGACCGCCTCAGGATAGCGTATGACCTCTCGAAATCACATGTACTTCTCTGTGACAACGGCAAAGGGTGACCTTGCATGGTGTTTCGTGCGAACAAAGGTCCTTGTTAAAAATAAACTACAAAAGGAAGGAAGGTAGGTTAGGGGTTAACGTCCCGCCGAAATAGAGGTCACCAGAGTTGAATGGTAACTCAGTGGAACAATGATGTTAGGGGTAATCAGGCGTGGCCTTGCGGAAGGAACCACTTCGAATTGGGAAACAAGGGAAATGTGAATCAGAATGTCTGGCCCCTCTCGGAAAAGACGTAGATAAGGATTTAACGTCCCGTCGACGGTGTGATCGTCAGAGCAGAAGTTCGGACTAGAGAAGGATATGGGTTGAAAACGGCCATGTTCTTTCACAGGAACCACCTCTGCATTCGGCTTAAGAAATTTACGGTAACCACGGAGAACTTAAATCTGGATGGCCAGACGGAGATCTGAACCCCCGTCCACACGAGTACGAATTCAGTGTCTGAAACACCTCACTCGGTACCCCTAAGATTCCAGTGTGTAAATCAGTACATCGCTGTCTGTGATTACGTGAAGTGTCCAATTAGTATTATTTAAGAGACCAACACGCAACTCTCATTGTAAGGATATACCGTAAAGTGACAAACACATTGCAACTTCTCGAAATACCAGTTTCCTGATGGTTATTTATTCGTATCAGTCTCTCTTTTATGTGTCATTACTCCCCCCCCCCCCCCCCCCCCCCCGTGGTATTTCGTGCACTTGTAAGGATGGCCCTTCAACATTTATCCAGCATTATATACGAGAGTAAGAAGAAATCAGTTGAGTTAAACAGTACTGCACAAATGGTGTATAGGTCACTCAATGAAATAGCATCAGCTGGTGTACAAATGACTTCGGGTTTACCCATCAGCAGATGTTCTGAAAATAGGATAAATAGGAAATAAAAAATTTGCGCCAGTGATATGCTGTGTGAATAAGCAAAAACATTTGTTATAACAAAAAACACCTATCAAAGGCATCAAGCTGTTCAGATGAACTGAAAGTATGTGTTGAGTACACAATTATTAGAGGAAGACTGGTAGTAAGAGGACATCGTCATGAAACAAAAACAGACAACGGGGGGCATTAGTTTGCCCAAGACGGTGTTCTCAGGGTCGAATAGCAAACCAAAGTATGGTGTATTATTTACAATAATGGAAATCTAAATAACAATGCAAAATGCGTACTTATTCACTTTAGGACAATTAACGTTCATATGTCAGGCATAACACGTACATATAAATACATAAGGAAACAGATTTTTTTCCATTTTTGATAAATATGGCTCAAATGGCTCTGAGCACTATGCGACTTAACTTCTGAGGTCATCAGTCGCCTAGAACATAGAACTAATTAAACCTAACTAACCTAAGGACATCACATACATCCATGCCCGAGGCAGGATTCGAACCTGCGACCGTAGCGGCTGCTCGGTTCCTGACTGTAGCGCCAAGAACCGCACGGCCACTCCGGCCGGCTGATAAATATGCAAAAACCGAATGACAGAGTCACACAGTTTAACAACAGTACTAGTAAGTCTAAAAAATGAGAGCTTTGTGATAGCAGTACAGGCATGTAAGAGTCTATGCTGACTAGATTGGAAGAGAAAATAACGCGTGGTCCTGGAAATTCTAGAACATAAGCGTGAAACACATACTTTTCTATAAAGCACTGCGTTTGTAGGCTTATAACCTTGTACATGTTTCTTATGCTACCAAAAGAAATATTTTTTACAAAAGTAAACCACATAACTTATTTTCAGTTAATCTACGGAACTAAAATACAGAGTTGCCCAGTACATGGTGTTTGGTATAGTATTTGTAAAACACAGAGACTTAGATGTGTTACCATAAGAAACACTGAAATACAGCTGTTTCCAGAGGAATCATTAGATCATGATGGTCATGAGCAAAGTGCAGTCTACATGAAAAGAAAACGTGATTATAAAGAAACGCTAGAATACATAGAAAATTGCGAATATCGAAGTTACACAAAAACAGTAAAAAACAATTGCATCATCTGGTACAAGGCAGTCTCCTATTAGCCTAGCCATCTCGTAACCATTTTTTACAGCCCATGTTTTAGAAATTGTAAAAGCTTCCTTTAACTTAGGATAACAGAAAATATTAATGTTTTTGAAAATTTAAAGGCTTCTTTAACTTAGTATAAAAGAAACTAATAATGATATAATTAGAACTTTTGCAGCTACGCACAACCGGCCTAATTGGAACGTTTACTTGATGTAGTTTTAATTGTGACCTAACTTTAGGTATGTTTGGGTTCATCATAAACTGTGTCTTTAAAACGTAATCTGAAGCAAACAGAAAGTCGGAATTCTGAAATTTCATTCTGCTCACACGTGCTTTTCACTCAGATTATATTTCCAACAATATAGAGTTTTTTCAATCTAACGACATTGTGGAAGTAAAGAGAATTCCAATGTAGCGTACTATGAACGGTTTGAAACGTTGTACCAAAAATTCCAACTTTCTATTTGCTTCAGATTGCTTTAAGAAGAGACGGTTTGTGATGAACCCTAAAATGCCTGATCATAGGGTAAAAATAAAGCTACATATTGTTAACTTCCTAAATAGATGGACTCTGAGTGGCTGCAACACATGGGCTGTAAGATGTAGTTGCAAGATCGCAACGCTAATGATAGACTACCATGTACCAGAGTATGTAATGATTGCCTCATTTAACTAACCTAAACACAAATATCCCTATACATGAAGCTTTGGAAATTATACAAATAAATTTTTTTTCTTTATATGAAGCGAAACGCTGGCGAAGCTTGTGAGCTGACTGAGCTCCTGCCATTTCACATTTAACAGTAACATATATAATCAAAGGGACCGGCTTTATGTGGATTGTAGCTTGTCACGTATTCTGGCCGCCATGTTATCAGTAATCATGAAACACCTTTTTCACAAATACTTTTCTAAGCTATAGTAATATTGTGATCTGTCGTAGATACGATGAGACATTTTCCTTGTGTATCGTGGAAATAAACAGGATATAAATAGTTTCGTACAAGGTCTGTACCAAGTACGTAAGAAATCTAGTTTATAGTAAATTGGAGAAAAATGCTGCCTCAATTTTATTGACTTAAAACTCAAAAGGGAAGGGTCAAAGCTTCTTATGGATATTTCCGCAAGCCTATTACTACTGGCATCATAATCATCATCAGTGATGATTCATGTCATCCGCTTGCATGTTTAACAGATTATCTAAGTTATATCTTAGCGTGGGAATACGAATAAGGTAACTGAAATATATGTGCACGTGGGGCTGGATACCGGATATTAAAAAAATTCATACTGGGTATTGAGAAGGAGGTATTCGGCAAGAAAAAACCTAGGCCTGCTGCAACAAAAGACAACCCTAAATACGCCTCCATCCCTTTCTCGGACCCCACAGCGAAAAAAATCTTACATTCATTTAAAAAAGCAAGGGTTCAAGTCGAGTTCCGCACCTGTAAAAAATAAGTGTTATCTTTACATAATACTGTGGATGGGGAAGTAGACAAGTTTCATAGCTCGGCGGCATATAGGTCCTGTGATTGTATTTACGTTTGACAGACGAGAAGGGATTTTGTTACAATATTTAGGAAGCACACATGTAAAATTAACACGGCACTTGGCTGCCATATACATTCTCTTACTCTTATTCACAGAGATTTGAACATTCTCCGTGATGAGCCCAGAGGACGAGAGCTCAATGTCCTGGAAGAGTCAAAGAGTCATTTGCACCAATCATGTAATTCGTTAGCAGTACTGAATGCACAACTGCATTGCAATCACCAATTGTTCTCTAATATTTTCAGTGACGTATTGTATAGGTGAGTTACAAGAATTACAGCTGCTGTCTTCCTATCTTGGTCCTTACCATTTCGATTTTATTAGATAAAAGTATTGCCACCTGCGTTCAGTGGATTTTACGGTTGTTGCCTATTTCCTTTCAATCACTTTTTTCTATCGGGTAGATTTGGCTCTGTTCATGACCATCATGATGAACTGATTCCTATGTGAACAACTGTATTTTAGAGTTTGAAAATGTTACGTCTCTCAACTCTTGTGTTATAGAAGTACTTCGACGCCAAACGCAATTTGCTTGCTTTGATTAACTGAAAATATGTTATGTGGTCTACTTTCGTTAAAAAAATATATGTTTTGGTAGAATAAGAAACATGTTAAGCTTAGGGTCATGTTTGTTTCTGAGATAATAACTGTTTTAAGCTTAACTTCTCCTAAAATCCCAGGATAACTGGTTATGCTCTCTTCCAGTCCAATCTGCATAAATATTTACTTGCCCCAGTAGCTATCATAAAGCTCTCATTTTTTGACTTACCAGTAGTATCATTATGCTGTATGGCTCTTACAAATTGGGTGTTTGTATATTTATGAAAGGGAAGCAGTGGTTGGGAAAGGAGTGAGACAGGGTTGTAGCCTCTCCTCGGTGCTATTCAATATGTATATTGAGCTAGCAGTAAAGGAAACAAAAGAAAAGTTCGGAGTAGGTATTAAAATCCATGGAGAAGAAATAAAAGCTTTGAGGTTTGCCAATGACATTGTAATTCTGTCAGAGACAGCAAGGGACTTGGAACAGCAGTTGAACGGAATGGACAGTGTCTTGAAAGGAGGGTATAAGATGAACATCAACAAAAGCAAAACGAGGGTAATGGAATGTAATAGAATTGAAAAGGGTGATGCTGAGGGAATTAGATTAGGAAATGAGACACTTAAAGTAGTAAAGGAGTTTTGCTATTTGGGGAGCAAAATAACTGATGATGGTCGAAGTAGAGAGGATATAAAATGTTGACTGGCAATGGCAAGGAAAGCGTTTCTGAAGAAGAAAAATTTGTTAACATCGAGTGTAGATTTGTCAGGAAGTGGTTTCTAAAAGTATTTGTATGGAGTGTAGCCATGTATGGAAGTGAAACGTGGACGATAAGTAGTTTAGACAAGAAGAGAATAGAAGCTTTCGAAATTTGGTGCTACAGAAAAATGCTGAAGATTAGATTGGTAGATCACATAACTAATGAGGAGGTATTGAACAGAATTGGGGAGAAGAAGAGCTTGTGGCACAACTTTACTAGAAGAAGGGATCGGTTGGTAGGACATGTGCTGAGGCATCAAAGGATCACCAATTTGGTACTGGAGGGTAGCGCGGAGGGTAAAAATCGTAGAGGGAGACCAAGAGATGAATACACTAAGCAGATTCAGAAGGATGTAGGCTGCAGTAGGTACTGGGAGATGAAGAAGCTTGCACAGGATAGAGTAACATGGAGAGCTGCATCAAACCTGTCTCAGGACTGAAGACCACAACAACAACAACTATATTTATGAAGAAAAAATTTTTTTTTGCTTTTGTATTTATACATGTTGTGGCTTACATGTTTAATATTAATGCGTTCAATTGAATTTTATAACATTTTCGTCATTGTAAATAACATATTGTACTTCGCTTTGCTATTTGACGCTGACGGCACCATCTTGGGCAACGTAGTGTCCGCTGTCGGCAGTTTTTGTTTCATTGTGATGTTAACTTACTAATAAGACCGCCCCCCTGTTAGCCGTGCGGTGTAACGCACTGCTTTCCGGGCGGGAAGCAGTGCCGATGCCCGGCACGAATCCTCCCGGCGGATTAGTGTCGAGGTCCGGTGCGCCGGGCAGCCTGTGGATGGTTTTAAGGCGGTTTTCCATCTGACTCGGCGAATGGCGCTGGTTTCCCTTATTCCGCCTCAGTTACACTATGTCGGCGATTCCTGGGCAAACTCTATCTTCACGTACGCGTACACCATAATTACTCTACCACTCAAACATTGGGGTTACACTCGTCTGTTGTAAGGCGGGGGGAGGGGGGGGGGGAGGTTCACCGGGGGGCCGAACCGCACAATAACCCTGGGTTCGACGTGGGGCGGCGGTGGGGTGAGTGGACTGCTGCAGCCTGTTGTGGGGTTGTGAACCACTGAGGGCTTCCTCCGGCGGGGACGAAGCCTCTCCGTCGTTTCTAGGTCTCCAGTTCGATACAATACAACACTAGTCAATCTGGTCTGCCTCTGACAGTTAATTACTCATCATGTACTTTCAGTTCATTTTGCTGTCAAAAACGTTTGTGTTTCTTCACGCAGCATGTTATTGCTATTAATTCTCTATTTCATGACTGTTTATCTTCTTTTTTCAGAATATCTAATGACGGGTGAACCCGAAACGCGTTATGCTCAAGTCATTGGTTCATTAACTGATGACACTTCGCTAAGTGACCTTTCCAGATTTGTACAGTAGTGTTTAACATACGTTAATAACTTGAATAGAAGGTATTATATATTACGGACGCGTACTTCTTACATGAATTTCTGTCGAACGTTCAAGAAATCAGCTGAGCTTACCACAGGAAGTAGGTAGTAGTTGTGTCGAAAATGCCTGTATGTTCTATGTTTTAGATCAATGTTCTTCTAATAAGTAGATTACAAGCTTGAAGTTTGATTCCCATCCAAGACCACAAGAATCTGCTAAAAGGACAATTCATTTAGATATAAGAATTGTTGGAACTGCTGAGTAAGATTAATGTTAGAAGAAATTTTATCAATGCCTTTGAAGGTAATGAATAAGCAAAACACATTTAGTGCGGCGGAAATAAATATCATTTTGGATTCGAGTTTCTTGGTATGGGATCAATGGCTTCCATCCACTGCACTGATTGCGGTGTCGTTTTTGCCATGGAGTGATGGACACGTGTCTCATCTACTGTAACAAACTGGCTGAAGAAATGAAGGGGTATCTCATATATATGTGAACTGAACAGCTTGTTGATAAACGCATCTCATATAGATGCGTCTTTCAACAGGAGGTGTAAATAAAGTTCTGTTAAATCAACTTTCGAACCGTTTTTCCAGCATTTAACTAGGAAAGTAGCTTTTCTGGCTGTGAAATAATGCAACAGGAAATGATGGACTGATTATTATCGTGAGCCTAAGCTTCCTGCATAACTCTAGAGACCCATTTGCTCTGATGGCTGGGATTTTAGGTGGTACGGTACCGCTTACATTTGTAGGCTCACTGATGGCTCGATAAAATGCACACAATTTAGAGGTCTCACCAGCACCAGAGAAGACGTCAGCTATACAGCGGAAGAGACCTAGTAAAACGCCGTGACACTTAGTTCTCACATGCCTACAGCCTGAACTACTGAGTGCTACGTCGAACTGAGGCTTCTATTGATACATGCACTGTAAATGTTTGTGAGAGTTTTAATCAGGCCTGCCACATTAATCGGACTTCATTGGCGTTTCATTACATATGCAGCATTGATTTCCTATTGATTCTAACGATGCAATTTCAGCTTTTCTTGATGATTTTTGCTACACCTGACTTACTTGTAAAAATTCTACTGTCACAACGTGTGTCGCCTTAGAAGTGGGCTCGGATTGTTGCAACTCCGATGTGTACCCGAAAGCGCACCATTAATAAAGCACCTCAGGAAAAATCTGAAGGACCACAAGACACCAATAAATTAGGTGTTCAAAATTAAATAATTGACTTTCCTCAAACAGAAACGAGTAGAATAATATACTTAGTAACTTAGCCTGCCACGAAACGGTATATAATGTTATTTAGTTGTCACATCGAGAACTGATTGCGATGTCTTTTGAGGTACTACTGCCCGCCCACTCATTCAAACATTTAACGCCTGCTATGAACAGTGACGAGAAATTTAGTCCAATCCAGTGTATGGCCCCAAGTGAAAACACAAAGAGACCTCACTTTAGTAAAGGCGTGGCTGAGTACAATTTCTCGGTTGGCATAGAAGACGGTAGTTTCCTCAGCCCATGCAGAATATCAGCTGGACTATATCTGTGTATAGAGGTGTATCAATACGTAGGAAGTGTGCCAGGGCATCCTCAGATGTCGCTGTCGTCATCCTCTTACGAACAGCGGAGGAGTGGTAGTCAAGCGTCAACTTTAGGTTACAATATCTCCGGATGTAATTAACATTTTACAATGCAACAAACGGCACTGATTACGTATTTGTTTATATGTTCAGATGTGCTAGCAAAACTAACGTGGTTCCATTTAAAAAAAACGTAGGTTTGTGTTAAAAAACCTACTTCCATGCATTTTTGTATGGTTTGTATTAAACAATTACACTAGCCCCTCTCCTCACGTTCGGTCTGTGGAATCGATTCGTCAGTATTTTATGTGGTTTATGAAATATATCGAGCGGTAACGTTAGGTGACTCACCATGTATAGTCAAGTTTCAGTCTGGGCCTAATAAGATTATCATATTCCTGTACATAGCCATGAAGAGAAATGTATAGACACTTTTTCAAGTATCAGAGATACGTGAGAATAAGATTAACGCACCAAGACCAAAGGAACTTCAGATTGTCAATTGTAAATAGCATCCAGAATCAATTTAAGTAAGGTTTATGATTGTTATTATTTTAATAAATGTGTGTGAAAATTAATCAAGTTCTGTTTAAAGCTGGTCATCGTCAATCTGCTACTCTAAGCGTGCAAGTGGCATTTCTATCGTCTGACCTAACGGCAGAAGATAAACACGCCACAATAAGACCACGAGACATATTGCTGACATTCGCCTACTTCGTTAGAGCGATAAGTCAAATAATCTGATGGTGTGTGTACCGAAGGTCTTACAGTACGCACACCACATACATGTAGTAGGGATCACTGAAGTGAAATGGAAAGAAGAGAAGGATTTCCTTTCAGATTGTTACAGGATAATGTCAACAGCAGCAGAAAATGGTGTAACGAGAGTAGGATTCGTTGTGAATAGGAAGGTTGGGCAGAAAGTTTGAACAGTTCAGTGAGAGGGTTATTCTTATCAGAGTCGATTGTAAGCCACCGCAAACATCGATAGTTGAGATGTACATGCCGAATTCACAAGCTGAAGATGAAGAGAGAGAGAAAGTATGAGGATATTCAAAGGATAATACAGTACGTAAAAGGAGATAAAAAATACAGTAGTCGTGGATGCCTGGAATGCAGTTATAGGGGAAGGTGCAGAAGAAAAGGTTACAGGAGAATATAGGCTTCGGACAAGGAATTAGAGAGGAGAAAGACTAATTGAGTTCTGTGACAAATCTCAGCTAGTAATAGCGAACATTCTGTTCAAGAATTACAAGAGGAGGGGATATTCCTGGAAAAGACCGGGTGATATGGGAAGATTTCTGTTAGGTTACATCATGGTCAGACATATGTTTCGAAATCAGATGCTGGATTGTTAGGCATACGCAGGAGCAAATATAGACTCAGATCACAATATAGTAGTGATGAAGAGTAGGCTGAAGCTTAAGACATTAGTCAGGAAGAACTAACACGCAAAGAAGTGGGACACGGAAGTACTTGTGTATGACGAGACACGCTTGAAGTTATCTAAGGCTATAGATACAGTAGTTATAAATAGCTCAGTGGGCAGTACAGTTGTAGAGGAGTGGACATCTCTAAAAATTGCCATCAGAAAAGTTGGAAAGAAAATCATAGGTACAAAGAATGTAAGTACGAAGAAACCATGGGTAGCAAAAGAAATACTTTAGTTGATCGATGAAAGGAGGAAGTACAAATATGTTCCGGTAAAATCAGGAATACAGAGATACAAGTCGCAGAGGAATGAAATAAATAGGGCTGCTGAGACGAAATGGCTGCATCAAAAATGTGAAGAAGTCGAAAAATAAGTGATTGTTGGAAGGACAGACCCAGCGTACAGGAAAGTCAAATCAACCCTCTGTGACATTACATCAAGGCTGGTAACATTAAGAGTGGAACGGGAATTCCACCGCCAAGCGCAGAGCAATGAGCGGACAGGTGGAAAGAATACATTGAAAGCCTCTAAGAGGGCGAAGATTTGACTGATGTGATAGAAGAAGAAACACGAGTCGAATTAGAAGACGTAGGGGATTCAGTATTAGAACCAGAATTTAAAAGAGCTTTGGAGGACTTAAGATCAAATAAGGCAGAAATGGAAATGAGCGTATGATATCATTGGCCGGGAGGCCCCTATCCGGGGAAGTTCGGCCGCCAAGTGCAAGTCATTTCAGCCGACGCCACAAAGGGCGACTTGCGTGCCGGTGATGAGGATGAAATGATGATGAAGGCAGCACAACACCCAAACCCGAGCGGAGAAAATATCCAACCCCGCCGGGAATTGAACCCGACCCCGCTTGCATGAAAGGAGAGTACGTGTACACCCAGCTAAGGTCAAATAAGGCAGAAAGGACTGATAACATTCCATCAGAATTTCTAAAATCACTGGAGGAAGTGACAGAAAGACTATTCATGTTGGTGTGTATAATGTATGACTCTGGCGACATACAGTCTGACTTTCGGAAAAGCATCATCCACACAATTCCGAAGACTGCAAGAGGAGACAGGTGCAAGAATTATCGCACAATAGGCTCAACAGTTCAAGTTGCTGACAAGAATAGATAAAGGCACCAGGGAGGTAATTATGACATTGAGGTTGATAATGGAAGCAGGACTAAAGAAAAATAAGGCACGTTCATAGGATTTGTCGACCTAGAAAAAGCGTTCGACAATGTAAAATGGTGCAAGACGTTCAAAATTCTGAAGAAAATAGGGGTAAGCTATAGGGAGAGACAGGTAACATACAATATGTACAAGAGCGAAGAGGGAACTGTAAGATTGGACGACCAAGGAGAACGTGCTCGGATTAAAGAGTGTGCAAGACAGGGATGTAGTCGTTAGCCCCTTCTGTTCAATCTGTATATCGAATAAGCTATGATGGAAATAAAAGAAAGGTTCAGGAGTGGTATTAAATTTCAAGGTGAAAGGATATCTATAATACGATTCGCAGATGACATTGCTATTCTGAGTGAATGTGAAGACGAATTACATGATGTGCTGAGTGGAATGAACAATCTAATGAGTACAGACTATGGACTGAGAGCAAATCGAAAAAAGGGCGAAGTAATGAGAAGTATCAGAAATGAGAAATTTAACGTCAGAATTGATGGTGACGAAGTAGATGAAGTTAAGGAATTCTGCTACCTGGGCTG
The DNA here is from genome assembly GCF_021461395.2 of Schistocerca americana. NCBI lineage: Eukaryota > Metazoa > Arthropoda > Insecta > Orthoptera > Acrididae > Schistocerca > Schistocerca americana. Next base: position 440,563,564 of record NC_060119.1, on the reverse strand, counting down.
TAGAATAACCAATGATGGACGAAGCACGGAGGACATCAAAGGCAGACTAATAATGATAAAAAGGGCATTCCTGGTCAAGAGAAGTCTTCTAGTGTCAAACATAGGCCTTGATTTGAGGAAGAAATTTCTGAGACTGTACCTCTGGAGTACAGTGTTGTACAGCAGTAGAACATGAACTGTGATGGAGTGTTGGACTGTGGAAAAACCGGAACAGAGAGAATGGAAGCATTTGAAATGTGGTGCTACAGATGAATGTTGAAAATTAGGCGGACTGGTAAGGTAAGCAATGAGGAGGTACTGCACAGAATCGGAGAGGAAAGGAATAAGTGGAAAACACTGATAAGAAGAAAGGACAGGGTGATAGGACATCTATTAAGACATCATGGAATGACTTCCATGGTACTACAGGATGCTGTAGAGGGAAAAAAATGTAAAGGAATACAGAGATTGAAATATATCCAGCAAATTATTGAAGACGTATGTTGCAAGTGCTACTCTGAGATGAAGAGGTTGGCACAGGAGAGGAATTTGTGGCGGTCTGGATCAAACCAGTAAGAAGACTGATGCCTCAAAAAAAATATTAATAGGGAGTTTTCCATAACAGGAGTACTTGTGTGGGGTGTCTGACCCTCATGAGAACTACTTGAACGAGAAGTAGCAGTAACAAAGTCAGGAGAGCCGAGAAGGGCCCGAGAGCGGAGTGCTGACACCACGTCCCTCCACAGGGCATCCAATGACGCCATTACCAGAGGAGAACAGGTGGTCTATCGGGCCCAGTTGGCCCATCCTGGCCAGAATGCGGAACTTTGCTTGCTTGCTATAAACAGTTGTAGGTTGGATTCTGAGGCTATCTGCTGCAATTTGCAGACTCCCCTCTGATGAAGGCCATCTTCATTCTCCGCAATCGATGTTAGGTTATCTGCATATGTTTTCCATATAATAATTTCGGTGTTTAAGAGAAAATATAGGTAACCTCGTTTAGCTATCATATTGCATAGAATTTCTCTATTCACATTATTAAACGCCCTTCGGAAATCTATGAAAAAAGATGAGATAGACAACCTCGTTCAGTTATTATATTCCGTAGAATTTCCCCGTTCACATAATTAAATGACTTTTCCGAAATTTGTAAAAGCAATATGGTTTCATTATTGAACCCTCTCATCTTCTACATGTGTTGTAGTGTAAAAACGTTTTCAATAGTCGCTCGTCCCTTTGTAAAACCTGATTGTTCTACAGATAGTAGCTCCAGTAATGGGATGATGCCACGAATGTGCTGCTGCTCTCATCCAGGTGTCAACCTTACCTACACACGATGTACACTGCCTAGTAGACGAGACGCTGATGGTCGATTTTGGCAGTATAACCATAGCGTCGAGTGCAGAGGGAATGCTGTACCATATCTCACTTAGGTGAGCTACGAGTTGCGGCTGGTAACTTAGAGAGGGAAGTCTCATTACAAGTCTTACCTGCTGTGGGTTGTTTAGGGGAGGGGAAGAGACCAAACAGCGAGGTCATCGGTCTCATCGGATTAGGGAAGGACAGGGAAGGAAGTCGGCCGTGCTCTTTCAAAGGAACCATCCCGGCATTTGCCTGGAGCGATTTAGGGAAATCCCGAAAAACCTAAATCAGGATGGCCGGACGCGGGATTGAACCATCGTCCTTCCGAATGCGAGTCCAGTGTGCTAACCGCTGCGCCACCTCGCTCGGTTACCTGCTGTGGGCTATTATCCCATTCATAATAAACATACTTAGAGTTCTCAGTCTAGCTTAATGAAATAAACAGGTGTAGTAGATTCAGCATTGAAATCCGACCAGAACTGTTAGCCCATTGGCTAGATGCAACTAGCGTCGCAATGCTTCATGTCTTCAAGCGATCGGGTTCAGCTTCAACTACTTCCTTCATAGCAATAAGCAGGGACCTAGCTTGGAAGAAATGAAGAGTAGCATTAGGCTTTAATCATCTACCCTGATTTTAATGATCTACAGTGAGAGGAAAAACACAACACTAAAAAATACTTAGTGTAGAATAATGAAATTTTGTGAATACATTTGTCTAGGTAACATACTTAAGTGACTAAAATTGCAAGATCACAGGCTAATAGAAGAGCGAGATAAGACATTGCAAATGTGAAATGATGCTGCATTAATAATTACCGTAACCTCCAGAAAGTTGTATTCAAACATGCAGACGTGCATTCTTTGTGTTATACCGATGCTGGATGTCAGTTTGTGGAATGGAGTCCCAAGCCTATTGCACTTGGTCGGTCAGTACATAGACGGTTAATAATGTTTGTGGATGGCGCTGGAGTCGCCGTCGGATGATGCCCCGTATGTCCTCGACTACAGACGGAGCTGGCCAAGGCAGCTTTTCGACGCTCTGTAGAGCATGTTGGATTACAACAGCGGTGTATATTCGAGCATTATCCTGTTGGAAATTCCCCCTGGAATGCTATTCACGAATAGCAGCACGACAGGTAGAATCACCAGATTGACATACAGTTTTGTAGCCAGGTTGAGTGGGATAACCACGAGTGTGCTCCATCTGTCACACGAAATCGCATCCCAGACCATAACTCCAGATAAAGGTGCTGTGTCCAGCACGCAGACAGGTTGCTTGCAAGCCTTCAACTGGCCTAATTCTAACCAACACACTGCTACAGCTGTCGTAACTAAACACAACAGACCTCCACCCTGCCCTCCAAAGAGCTTTCGCTTGGCATCACTGAAGTCCCAAATGGCGAAGGTTGGGTTATGTGAAATTCACGTCAAAGGGCATTTGTCTAGGAGCTATTCTTGAAGTTAGCGATTTGTAAGAGTTCCTTGTATCACGGTGGTGCCAACTGCCGCTCGTATTGTAGCTGAAGATCCATTACGATGCGACAGAGGCATGCGCCGTACCCGATGATCTTCCCTCTCGGTAGTAACACGTGGTCGTCCGGAGGCCAGTCTTCTTGCTACTGTACATTCTTGTGACCACCACTACCAGCAGTCATGTACAGTGGCTATATTCCTGCCAAGTCTTTCAGCAGTATCGGAGCAGGAACATCCAGCTTCTCTTACCCCTATTACACGACCTCGTTCAAATGCAGTGAGCTGTTGATAATGGAGTCCTTTTCGCCTCGAAGGAATTCCTGACTAATGTCAACTAACCCTGTCCAGTCTCACAGGTAACCCACTCTCACGACCATTACAGTGTGTATTTAAAGCAAGCAGATGTGCATCCACGTAGTAGCGTCACTAGTACCACTCTTACGCGACTGGTGCGAAATTTGAATCGATATAATCTTCGAGATTTAAAAACACGTCTACCAACTTTCATTTATGTGTTACAACTCCTTCCTGGTTTCGATTTTGTTCCGCCAGTGTATGTGCTTCGAAGTTTTGTTATAAACCAGATTCATTTCAGATAAATTAGTATTCCACAGAGAAAGCGTCATAGAGGGATTAAATATGACATCAGCAGAAACCTCCATTTGAAAGCTAAAGCTAGTAAAGTTTCTCTGCTGTTTCTGTCTTATCTCCACCCGGTTCTGATTTCGCAGTTGTTGTTCGCATTATTGTTACATATGCTGGTTTTGCATTTCCAGTTGCAGCAGCCACAATTCGATACACTTTGAGTCCATTATGCACTAATAACATGCGAGGATTTAATTGCTCATTGCCGCTTTTGTACTGCAGGCAGATTCAATCTAGGCATGCCACGGCCATTCAACGTGCGCGCGGCCCCATTTCTTCTTGACTGTCGGCATGAGCCCATGTCTATGTGGAGCATAGTGTTTACCCAAGAGGGCATAGCCTACCACTGCGGTGGTGGTGTGCATCTTGATTGATAATGTGAATCTGGGAGAGTAATCAGTGGTGCTGAAGAATTCAGTGTTGACCTGTTACTATTCTATCAGGGTAACGGGCCGCCTGTAGTAGTCGTGGATGTCATTTGATCGTCCCAGCTGCTGGACGAGGGGGTTGGCAGAAGTGTGGGTGGTGACATAAAACCGGCGCGCAGCTTGCTGGAAGCGCTCCTTGACGAGGGGTTCTTCAGCAGCTTCGTGGAGGAGACGATGAGGAAAGTCATTTGGAACATGGAAGACTCGTCACAGAATCTTCTTCTGAAGTTCTTGAAGTTTCTGGACATGGGAGGTGGCAGCATTGCCCCAGACCTGACATGTGTAGTCGATAACCGGTCGGATGCAAGTGCGGAAAAGTCGCAGAACACTGTCAACAGGGTGCGAGGAGGCAGCATTGAGCATAGGGTATAACGCCCCGGCTCTCTGCGACGTCTTCTGGCGAACTGCGGTGATGTGGGCCTTCCAGGTCAGCTGGCGGTCGAGGTAGGTGGCTGTAGTTGTCCAGATAATTGGCTGGTCAAAAAGAACCAGTGGTTGCACATCAGGCGGGCGACGTCGGGTGAAAATCATCCCCTGCCTCTTGACGGTGTTGAAACCGACCCTCCAGTCGGTAGCCTATCGCTCGAGGTCGGGTAGAGCGGATTGAAGGCGTCGTAGGACATCAGCAATACTACGATGTCTCGACAAGAGCACTGTATCATCAGCGTAGATGGCTCGACCGACTCTCGGGGAAACAGGCAGGTCAGAGGTGTAGACGCCGTTGAGTATCGGGCCGAGAACACTCCTTTGGGGTACTCCAGCGAGGACTTGACGAATGGAGGACGTCGCAGTTCCGACCCGGAGGGTGAAAGTACGCCCCTCAAGGCAGCTGGCAAGGAGGCGCACGAAGCGCGATGGAATGCCGGAAAGGAATTGCGTGTGGAAAGCGAGATCGACGGTTCGTCGATGGCCGAATTCGTAGTAGTGAGCGGATGTTAAGATTACAAGTATTGTGAGCTCGAATAGACTAACGAATAGTTCCAAAATAATCTTAAACGCGACACACACAATTTGTGTTCCAATTCAGAGTCATGTGAAGAAAGCGAGATACTGTTGTATTTGAGGATCGGCGTGCATAAGATTCACTAACAAGATACAAACTGCGTGTCGATCCTGTTACTGGGCCAGGTATTTTCTTCGTGTAGAGAGCTGTATAGTTCGAATTATAACAGGAGATCAAGAGAATGAGATTGTAACGGAACATGAACAGATTGGCTTCACCATTGGCCGATCGCATTTAGATAATAATTTACTATACAAGGGACAACTGAAAAAAGAAAAGCTGTGGGAAGCTACAAGTACGATTTTAATGTATTTATAAAAAGCATATGATACCGTACAAATAAAATATCTATATCGATATCTTGATGAGAGCACAATAATATCCATTATGCTGCAGTTAAAATAGTCCACGAGGGATTAAGAATTAAAATAGAAAAAGATATCTTCCTAATAATGCGACCGTCCAAAAGCCTTTGACAACAGCGCTGTAAAATATCTATTTTGGTTAAATATTATCTAGACGAAGTTTTTAAAGAATGGATGAAAAATAAGACTAGACGTAGATGGCAATTAAATATCGAGTTTACTATTCGCCGATTATCAAACAATATTCTCTGCAGATGACTAGCAAATGATGAAGAAATCCACAGAAACATACCATAAGGCTGAGCTAACTACACTCCTGGAAATGGAAAAAAGAACACATTGACACCGGTGTGTCAGACCCACCATACTTGCTCCGGACACTGCGAGAGGGCTGTACAAGCAATGATCACACGCACGGCACAGCGGACACACCAGGAACCGCGGTGTTGGCCGTCGAATGGCGCTAGCTGCGCAGCATTTGTGCACCGCCGCCGTCAGTGTCAGCCAGTTTGCCGTGGCATACGGAGCTCCATCGCAGTCTTTAACACTGGTAGCATGCCGCGACAGCGTGGACGTGAACCGTATGTGCAGTTGACGGACTTTGAGCGAGGGCGTATAGTGGGCATGAGGGAGGCCGGGTGGACGTACCGCCGAATTGCTCAACACGTGGGGCGTGAGGTCTCCACAGTACATCGATGTTGTCGCCAGTGGTCGGCGGAAGGTGCACGTGCCCGTCGACCTGGGACCGGACCGCAGCGACGCACGGATGCACGCCAAGACCGTAGGATCCTACGCAGTGCCGTAGGGGACCGCACCGCCACTTCCCAGCAAATTAGGGACACTGTTGCCCCTGGGGTATCGGCGAGGACCATTCGCAACCGTCTCCATGAAGCTGGGCTACGGTCCCGCACACCGTTAGGCCGTCTTCCGCTCACGCCCCAACATCGTGCAGCCCGCCTCCAGTGGTGTCGCGACAGGCGTGAATGGAGGGACGAATGGAGACGTGTCGTCTTCAGCGATGAGAGTCGCTTCTGCCTTGGTGCCAATGATGGTCGTATGCGTGTTTGGCGCCGTGCAGGTGAGCGCCACAATCAGGACTGCATACGACCGAGGCACACAGGGCCAACACCCGGCATCATGGTGTGGGGAGCGATCTCCTACACTGGCCGTACACCACTGGTGAACGTCGAGGGGACACTGAATAGTGCACAGTACATCCAAACCGTCATCGAACCCATCGTTCTACCATTCCTAGACCGGCAAGGGAACTTGCTGTTCCAACAGGACAATGCACGTCCGCATGTATCCCGTGCCACCCAACGTGCTCTAGAAGGTGTAAGTCAACTACCCTGGCCAGCAAGATCTCCGGATCTGTCCCCCATTGAGCATGTTTGGGACTGGATGAAGCGTCGTCTCACGCGGTCTGCACGTCCAGCACGAACGCTGGTCCAACTGAGGCGCCAGGTGGAAATGGCATGGCAAGCCATTCCACAGGACTACATCCAGCATCTCTACGATCGTCTCCATGGGAGAATAGCAGCCTGCATTGCTGCGAAAGGTGGATATACATTGTACTAGTGCCGACATTGTGCATGCTCTGTTGCCTGTGTCTATGTGCCTGTGGTTCTGTCAGTGTGATCATGTGATGTATCTGACCCCAGGAATGTGTCAATAAAGTTTCCCCTTCCTGGGACAATGAATTCACGGTGTTCTTATTTCAATTTCCAGTAGTGTATAAATTTTCTATAACAACATATCTCTCAGTACCAAGTAAACAACATGGAAAAGCTGTTGGACATGTGAAAAGTATAAATATCTAAGATTTCTGATTTAAGATCAGGGTACTGGTAAACAAGAAATAAAGCAGAGGACAACATGTGCTAAAAGCAATCAAGCTGAAATACATTTCTTGGTCAGATAAAACTAAGGAAATGTGAGAAACAGTTGTATGAATACATAATAAACGGCATTTGTTTACATGGAGTCCAATCCAGGTAATGACAGAACAAGGCAAAAGAAGACTTGAAGCGCTACAAATTGATATTTTGAAAAGTAGAATTTGAAGGCGCGAAAGGATTCAAAATAAATATATCGGGAAACTCCCACGTACATCACCGAAGAGGTGGAGAAACGATGTTCAATGTGGATTGTGCGTGTGATGAGATTAGAGGATGAACGATGACCGAAGAAAGTACTATTTTGGCAACCTGCATACAAGAGGAAATAAGAAAAAAATTAAATGGAAGACGATGTGCTACAAAGAAATTTGAAAAAAAGATTTCTGTAAGAATAGAGAGACTTAATTAAGAGGTTGCGGGAAATAGCTATTTACAAATCGCAGTAGAAAAAGCGACCGCTGGAAGTGCCTAAAATGGGACCATGTGCTACATGGAAACTATCTCCATGACGGTGGAGAGGTGTATTAGAGTATGGACGCCATAAGAAAGTAATAAGAAATACTAGACTCGGTACCGAGTGGAATGAGTAGAACGGATCTAGTACTTGGTTACAGGAGATGCGATCATCAATGAGAGAGCAGGATATTCCCTAAAGTTTATGGAGGGATCAAAAACATTGGAGGAAAACAGATGTTTTGTAGTCGCACATTCTGGTAAAATGTATGAACTTCGTATTTCTGAAGAATTCTCACTTTGTAATAAGTATAAAATGAACGAAGCAAGGGAGATAACAGAAGCAACTTTTTTTTAACGGAACTCTGTTGTTATCAAATGTTACCATGGATTTGGCGAGAAATTCCATGAAACTCCATGTCTGAAGCACATGAAAGAATGAGAGTAAAATGTGTAACATGAAAAAAAAACTGAAGAAATAAAAGAAACTGGAAGTATTTAAAAACGGGGTTTAGGGGAAAAGTTAACAATTTTGTGTACAACTGAAGTTCAAAATTAAACAGCATTAGGACGAATAGCGATCGGAACGCCAGTGTGATGGGAAATATCTCTGTGGACACCTCTGTACAGAGAGGATTATGAAAATTTTTTCTGATCAACACAGAAACAGTCAGTTTAGTTTTGAAAAAAAACAGTAACGATCAATGGTTGTGAAACAGATAAATAATATAACATGTAAAGCAAATTATCAGGGTTGTTCCAAACAATAATTTCGACTGGGTGAAACAATTATCGAAACATAGGAAGAGTTGGAAGAGGAAGTCACGGTAGTCGAAACACAGATAACATGTAAGGAAAATAAAAGTTACTTTGTTTTTAAAGAAGAAAAATAACGCTCTCCGAAATCAGGCGGTATTAATAATGTTAACTGCATAATGTTCTGTTGTCTGTCAGATAACTGAGTTTAAAAAGAAACACGAAAGAAAAATACTGTTTACTTTTCAATAATGAGTAAAACAACAAAATGGCTAACGTAAGCCGAGGAGTACTATGCATTGTCCGGTTATCTAGATCTGATGAACTGCGTCAGAATTCTGTTTGGGACAATAAAAATCCAGAAAATAGTTGATATGATCGTAAAAATAAATAATTTTGATACGTTTAGCTAATGAACGTATACTTACCAGAAATAATCGTGCTATTTACGTAATGTATAACTGTAATTTGTATCTCGTAATAGGAAGAAATCCATTAAAATGAGCTAGATTTTGTGGAAAATGTTAATAGGTACACTAACTGTTCGTTTGCCTTCGCAATGAATGCAAACGCAGAGCTCATAATGCTAGAAATGTCCGTGAGATGACTTGTAGAGATGCATGCAAAACGTCACTTTAGGAGCGCTAACGAGCTGCAGGAAATTGCCAGGTCTGCTGTGTTTCATTTAGCAGTTCCCTGGGCAACGAGTCAATTTCCTCAGTTTGTCTGGAAGCTCTGTCTCTAAAGTCCATGAATATGCTGCAGACGAAATACGTGGTCCTAACTCTTTCCTGAAAGAGCGGTTAACTGAAATTTCTCACACGTAATTTGCATATTCTCATACTTCCTGTGCCGCTAACAGCGTGCCTGCAATTAATGGACAGACTTGTGCGAGGCACCTGTTCCTGCTCGCCAAGCTGCGCTATTAGCATTTTTATTGTCTGTGGGCGTCCCGTGGAGAGGAACAATCGTACATGAAAGAGGAGGAACGCTTCCAGAAAACGAGAAGTAATTTTACCAGAAAAATACTTTCTACATCAAAGTACTGTTATATTTGTCTCCACTTAAGACCTAGATTGGTAGGTATGAATTTGTACGCCGACACCTGTATGGGTGATCCTCCCCTGCAATAATACGTCTAATATCAAATAACGCTACTTGAACTCATCGAGTTACTGCGTAGTAAATTGTGACTTCACTTTCTTACTAATTCATTAAGCTGTCTCACGTTAGTTAAACGGTACCAGAGAATCACTCTAATCATCTGCTTTCGTAAAATATTTGCATCCATATGATATAAAAACGCTCTGAGATTTACTTTTCCAGTGAAAATATTATTAGGAAATCTATGATAGATGTTGGAGCAATACTTTAGTATGTGGTTCACAGAAATCTTGAGATTGGTTAACAAATATACTGAGACTTTGTATTGAGAACACCCAGTGTGAAGTTCATTAAACGTATAACTTTCGATATTACTGGGAATTCGATTCATTCAACAGTCATACTCTATTGTCTTTTTACAAATGCCATGGTGCTACACAGAGCTAATAAATTTCCGTTGTTAGCGTTGTCAACATAAGAACATTACATTCATTTACATTGACCTCAAGCAACAAATCACTGGTCCAAAACTGACAGTATTGCTTAAGATAATACACACGCAAGCGAAAGATGATTTACCAGTTCTTTGTGAGATATAGTGAAAGCCTGCCTTGAGGAAGTACTTGAAAACATAATAATTCCACGAAATACTTAAATATAACTCATTTCACTGTAGTGTCATTTAAAAGAATCTATCAGAAGTTCGCTTCCCTGTCTACAGAGTGGAAGTGAATGCTCATCTCTCTACATGTGTTACTGCACAATTGTTTCCACCAAACGTAATAAATAAATAAGTACTTCTTATCCCTCTCAACACAAAAGCTATAATTTTACAAAACGTTTTTTCTGCTAAAGTAGCATAATCGAAAGCCCGTTTATGAGTCGACGGAGAAATTGGGTCACATGTACTACAGATCTGAAACATGATCCTCCATGGCTCACTTTTTAATTTCTTCCAGCTGCTACAGCCGACTCTGACACTTACTGAAACTTTTTATATGAGCTCACTGGACTTCTGCAAGTACTGTACAGAAAAGTTGTATGGTGCCAGATTAAATGAATGTCAATTTCATACCTTGCGCTTTTATAGGATTTTCCGAGGATGAGAGAAGTCATGCAGCTGACAGTCTATTGCAGCAAAGGTGAATACCGCTCGCAGAGGCGTAAACTTGTTGGTTCACCAGCTTGCGTCCACTGTGAACTCGAGCAACCTTGAGTAATCTTTTGCTCAGCTTGTCGCAAAGTCCAACCATCGTTTGTAGACTTGATTGTCATCCTAAGTACCGAACTTAGAACCGGAATCGGATGTTTTGTCGTGATTTTATCGAATTTCACAATGTAGAGGTAAAAATAATTTTGTAGAGAACCTTCTGGTTAAAACTTGATATTGTTGTGTTCAGTATTATAGTTACTGGCTCAACATTTAGCACAGATAATTCATTCTCGAAATCCAGTTCTATGTACTTATACCTGGTTCTCCCTTCTGAAAGCAGCATTGCGAAACGATTTTTCCTTTCCGTAATGCCAATAACCGTTATACTTGTTCCTTCTTTCTCATATCTTCTTATCTTTCTCATATCTTCTTATCTTTCTCACTTTTTTTCAAGCTTATACTATCTTTATAACCCCTCCCCCCCCCCCCCCCCCAAGAAAAGTTTATCTTCTCACATGTCTTTTCCCACGCCTCGTTTTTCATATTAATAATTTATTTTTGAAATTCCCTGTTTATTTTTAAGTTCTTCTCTGGGTCTCTCATCCTCAACCAACTGTTATACATGTTCTTCTTCAGTGTTATCTTTTCTCCTATGCTCTCTACGTGTCACTTTCGTCTTTGTTTTTTTCTTCGCTTTCTTGATCCAGCACTTCATACGCTGCCTTGTAAAGACGTGCCTTAATTTGTTGACATTTTTGTTCAGAATTTCTGCCTTCATCAACACTTTTCTTCTTGATTACTCCTCTCAAATTATAAAGAAATTTCAAACTTTCATCATTAAGAGTATTTAAGTTATATGTAACAACATTCAAAATTTTAATAGGAGCCCTAGTTGTCTGAAGTACCTTTTTCCCCCATGATGGAAAGACAATCTTTGCTCCATGTAGGAAGTAGTTCGAGGCACACTCTAGGCCTCTGCATACCCTTCTCCAATTTCTTCAGTGATTCTGCCACCTGTATTATGTATCCACTTACGGGGGAAGAAACCGTTTAAAATTTTAAGATCGATTGCAGTGTATGTATTTACTAGCCTTTGATCACTTTCGTTTACAATATCCTTTCCATATCTTCCTACTATTTCATCATCCACCTCTGTGCCTATTCTTCCATTAAAATCTCCCATAAGTACTACGTCCTCCTGGGTTTCATCTTTTCCGGGACACTTGTCACGTTGTCATAAACTCATCTTTGATTTTGTTGGAGCACACACTCCTACTAACGTGTGCTCCACACTTGGGCAAGTTAACAGTCACAATTGTTTTATTTATTTATTATCAACTGTTAACGTACTTCTAATGCCTTTTGTGGTTCAGTGCTGACACACCTCTCTTGGTCCTCTTTACCTTCCTGAACACTGTAGAAATGAACACAATCTCTCATAATATTTTCTCACATCTCCACAGGGGCCTTTACCTTTTCCAACTCCTGGGAAACTTCTTTTTCCTTGGTATTCAGGGCCTGAAGCTTCCATGTTACCAGAAATAAAGTCCTCTTCCGTAGCCATGCTCATCTCCGTGATATTCCATTTTTCAGTCGAAGTTTTTGACAGAAATCATGGATCAGTGTTTTAAGAATGCCAGGGGGCTGGCCCAAGGATTTAGCCCCAACCCTGGAGGATTGGGTAATATTTCTGGTTGCCGTGACCTGGTTGACTATTTTTCCGGGTTTTTGACATTTGCCTGCCCAACCAAGCAGAGAGGATAAACAAGGCAGAACAAAGGAAAGACGGGGCTTTGTGATACTTGGTCTGGTTCCTTCACACAGGACTGGCCTGCTTGGGTGACACTGCCAGCAGTTACACTGCCACCGGAATAACCCTCCATTTCAACAGAATTCACAAACTCTCTTGCACGCGCAAATAGTGCTCTAAATTTATAGAAAACTGGAAAAGCAGGAAAGCCAAAATTTAGAAGCAAACTTCCGCAATTTGACCCTAATAGGCCAATCAGGAGAGACCCAGCACCATGTCAACACCTGCCAGTGTCACCGGATGCTGTGCGTGTGTGTGTGTGTGGGGGGGGGGGGGTGACAGGACATCAGCGGTAAGATTCGTTGGTGACATTTCCATCGTCAATGAAAGTGAAGAATAATTCATGGAGCAATTGAAATGAATGAACAGCTAACGACTACAGAATATGGATTGAGGATAAATTGGGAAAGAATAAAGTAATGGGAAGCAGCAGAAGTAAGAGTACCGTGAAATTTAACATCAGAATTGGTGATCACGAAGTAGATGAAGTGAAGGAATTCTGCTACCTTGGAATCAAAGTAACCCACGATGGACGAAACAAGGAGGAGATAAAAAGCAGACTAACACAAGTGAAAGGTGCATTCCTGCTGACATCGAACATAAGCCTTAATTTGAGGAAGAAATTTCAGTGAATGCATGTTTGGGGCACAGCATCAGTAGTGAATCACGGACAGTGTTAAAACAGGAACAGAAGAGAATCGAACCCTTAGAGGTCGGATGCTACAGAAGATTGTTGAAAATTATGTGGGTTGATAAGATAAAGAATGAGGAGGTTCTCTACAGAATCGGTGAAGAAAGAAACATATGACAGCACGTATGTTATCACTCCATGGTACTATAGAGAGTTGTAGGGGTGAAAACTGTAACGGAAGATAGAGACTGAAATAAAACCAACAAATAACTCAAGACGTAGGGTGGAAGTGCTACGCCTCAAGATGAAGAGATTGGCGTAGGAAAGGAATTTGTGGAGAATCTCATCAAACCAGGCAGAAGACTGATGACTAAAAGAATATATAATAAACGTTAGTCAAACTGAGACATGGGGTAGGAACATCGGTCTCCCGGCCGTTGTCGACTTTCTAACCTAGGAGCCGTTGCTTCTCACTGCAGCAGTTCGTCAGTTCGCATCACCAGACTCAGTGCATCCTTTTCCAGTCCTCCCACTAGGGAAACATACCTGGCACTGCCGGCAATCCAACCCGATTTTTCTGTATAGAAGCCAGACGCTGATCACCAATCTACAGAGCTGGACCAAATTAGGAGGGAAGTTTAAAAAAATCACTCTTCGTCATCTCCTTTGGATCAGTGCTCGAATTCTAGCCTATGACCAGAATGAAGTCTAGAAAAACGTGTAGGGTCTAAACTTGTAGCTAATTGGAAAATGTGCCTTATGCTAAGTCCCTGTGAAGTAACAGATCATTAACTAAAAGATTTCAGACATAGGGAATTTTCGAGTATATGATTTGTATCTGCAGTACGAAAAAGGTTACATTCAGATAATTAAGTAATAATTCGATGGTTAATCATATTACAAATACAAACATACCAGCGTACTCGCGGCACTGAAATGCATCTAGTGGAATATTAACGATGTATACACATCAAAAAACGCTTTGCATCAGCTCCTGAAGATAGACGTTGACTTTGGATATTGTATCACAGACACAGTCCCCTTGACTGTTCAGAGACGTAACTAAACCCGCCCCAAGGTGTAAACAACCATGTATGAGCAACGCCTATTACAAAGAGGGGGTCCGAAAGCCGAACAGCTCCAGTCATTCCACCAGGAAGGTGGGACACGGCTCGTGTTGTCTGTAGTTCAACCATGCCTAGACGGTCAATATCGCGGTTCGATCGCGTCCGCATTGTTACTTTGTACCAGGAAGGGCTCTTAACAAGGGAAGTGTCCAGGCATCTCGGAGTGAACCAAAGCGACGTTGCTCGGACATGGAGGAGATACAGAGAGACAGGAACTGTCGATGACATGCCACGCTCAGGCCGCCCAAGGGGTACTACTACCTACAGATTATGGCTCGGAGGAACCCTGACAGCAACGCCACCATGTTGAATAATGATTTTCGTGCAGCCACAAGACGTCGTGTTAGGACTCAAACTGTGCGCAATAGGCTGCGGGATACGCATCTTCCCTCCCGACGTCCATGGCGAGGTCCATCTTTGCAACCACTACAAAAAAATGGTTCAAATGGTTCTCAGCACTATGGGCCTCAACTTTTGAGGTCATCAGTCCCCTAGAACTTAGAACTACTTAAACCTAACTAACCTAAGGATATCACACACATCAATGCCCAAGGCAGGATTCGAACCTGCGACCGCAGCGGTCACACGGTTCCAGACTGAAGCGCCTAGAACCGCACGGCCACACCGGCCGGCGCAACCACGACAGTATGCAGCACAGTACACATGGGTCCGACAACATGCCGAATGGACCGCTCAGGATTGGGATCATGTTCTCTTCACCGACGGGTGTCGCATATGCGTTCAACATCATCGGCGACGTGTTTGGAGGCAACTCGGTCAGGCTGAACGTCTTAGACACACTGTCCAGCGAGTGCAGCAACGTGGAGATTCCCTGTAATTTTGGGGTGGTTTTATGTGGAGCCGACGTACGCCGCTAGGGGTCATGGAAGGCGATGTAGCGGCTGTACAATACGTGAAAGCCATCCTCCGACCGACAGAGCAACCATATCGGTAGTATACTGGAGTGTCATTCGTCTTCATGGACGACAATTCGCGGCCCGATCGTGCACATCTTGTGAATGACTTCCTTCAGGATAACCACATCGCTCGACTAGAGTGGCCAGCATGTTCTCCAGACATGAACCCTATCGAACATGCCTGGGATAGATTGAAAAGAGCTGTTTATAGACGACGTGGCCCACCAACCACTCTGTGGGATCCACGCCGAATCGCCGTTGAGGAGTGGGACTATCTGGACCAACAGCGCCTTGATGAACTTGTGGATAGTATGCAACGACGAATAGAGGCATGCATGAATGAAAGAGGACGTGCTACTGGGTATTAGAAATACCGATGTGTGCAGCAATCTGGACCACCACCTCTGAAGGTCTCGCTGTATGGTGGTACAACATGCAATGTGTGCTTTTCATGAGTAATAAAAAGGGCGGAAATGATGTTTATGTTGATCTCTATTCCAATTTTCTGTACAGGTTCCGGAACTCTCTGAACCGAGATGATGCATAACTTTTTTTGATGTGTGTATCTATCTCGAAAACTATAGGAGCTGGATGTCGACAGCAAATGAATATTATCACACAAGTCAATGAACATTAACAACTCCTGAACATCGCATGATATCTTAATAAACAATGTATGAGATGAAATCTGAGCTCTGCAGTTATCATTTGTAAACACCTCACATTTATAATTATTTTGTTTATTGAGCTGTTATCACTTTTCACCTTTGTCATGCAAATGTCAGGTCACAAAATCCGCCACAGTCAAAGTAAATGAACGCAGCATTGCAAGTCTCGTATCACACTACACATTACGATGTTGTGTTTGTCAATACTGATAAATGACATATATTGTATTGAACGAATAGTTGGTTTGGCCAGCATTACAACCAACTGAAATTTTTTAAAAATCTACACTGCCAGAACAAAGTCGCTTCACAAAAAAATATTTAATATATAGTTATGAGATTTCGGGTAATCTGACTAGGTAACGCTCGTAATTGATTAACAACTGCAAGATCACAGGTTAATTTGGGTGCGAGATAAGCCACTGAAAATGTGAAACCGTTGCAAGTGTGAAATGCCTTTACATTATTAACCGATATAAGTGTCAGAATGTTGAACACCAGCATGCAAACGTGCGTGCATTGTGTATTGCACAGATGCAGGATGTCAGTTGATGGGATGGAGTTCCATGCCTGTTTAACTAGCTCAGTCAATACAGGGACACAATTTATGGTGTTTGTGGATGATATCCCGTATTTGCTCGATTGGAGACATAAGAGAAACTCATTTCGGAAAGGTACCAAGTACACAAAAAGAAGCATCGTGACATGTTTAGTTTGCTTTGTTGCTATATTCAGACAAACAGACAGATGTTAAGACATATTGTGCCATGTATCTCTGTTAAATTTTTATTGTTTAGTTGTTATTGCATAAATAAAAATGGATTTGGTACCTTTTGGCAGAAAATTGTGTTAAGTTTGGTAACTGTTGTTCCAGAGTTTCTGTCGCTGATTCACAGTATTTAAGTGTTATAGCAGACTCCATAATTTAGCTAAAAACTCTCAATGAACATAAAAAAACCGCCATAGATGTACTTTCAACATGCAATGTCAGCTAAACCAATTTTGTCCATGTTTTGTGTAACGTCATTACGAAGAAGGGCAACGGTTTGGTACCTCTTAGAAACGAGGTAAGACTGGACCTGGTAGTCTTCGCCATGAACAGCAAATCTTAAGAGCAAATATATGACGAATATGACACGTTTTGGTATACATGACAGTTCTTATTATGTAGGTAATTGTTCTACGTAGTGGTGACACTTGATACCTCATTTTTCGGTTTTTCGGATTTGGTACATTTCGGAAATGAGCTTATCATATCTGGTGACCTAGCAGGACAAGACATGTCGACACTCTGTAGAGCATTTTGGATTACAGCACCGGTATGTGCACAGTTGGAAAACACCCCCCTGGAATGCTGTTGACGAATGACAGCACAGCAGTTCAAATCACCAGACTGACGTAGAAATTTGCAATCAGGTTGCTTGGGATAGCCACGAGAATGCTCTTGCTGTGGTACGAAATCGCACCCCAGATCATAGCTCCAGGTGTAGAACCAGTATGTCTAGCACGTATACGGGAGTGGCCTCCTTCTAACCAACAGATGACCATCACTGGCACCGATGCAGAACCAGCTCTGATCAGAAAACACGAGAGGCCTCAATCGTGCTCTCCTATTATCTCTCGCTTGACACCAGTGACGTCACAAATGGCGGTGGTTTGAGGTCAGTAGAATGCACGCTACATGACACCTGGCTCGGAGCTGCCCTTGAAGTAAGCGATTTTCAAGAGTTCGTTGTGTCGCTGTGGTGCCAACTGCTGCTCATATTGCTGATTCAGATGCAGTACGACGCATCAGAGCCATACGCCGATCACGACAGTCTTCCTCCGCAGTAGTGCTACGTGGCCATCTCGAACAAGTACTTCTTGGGACCATACAATCACGTGACCATAGCTACCATGAATCCTGTACAATGGCTTCACTCCCGCCAAGTATTTCTGCAGTACCGCTGAAGGAGCATCCAGCTTCTCGTAATCCTGTTACACGATCTCGCTCAGACTCAGTGATGTGTAGATAGGCCTTTGCCACCTTAAGGGCATCCTTGACTGACATCAGCTCGTCATGTCCAGTCCCAAAGCTGGCTAACGCTCACTACCGCTACAGTGTGTATTTGAAGCAAACCTGATTTGCATCCTTATAGTGACGATACGAGCGCCCATGCGACTGGTGCAAAATTTGAAAACGCATTTTTCAGATTTAGGAACACGCCTACCGACTTTCATTTTATTCGTTCTTGGCGCTGCAATTTTTCTTTGCGTCATTATACTGTGTGAGTCACTAACTATTGCCACCTAGAATAACTCCGAAAGTATGACAGTAGCTGAAAAGTTTGTGGGACAAATGTTGCATAGCTCAACGGTGGCCATAATATAACGTTGGTTTTTTGTTGCTACGTGGGGTTGCTTCAGAAATAAGAAGGCCAACTTTATTTTTTAATGGGATGCAACAGTTTAGCCGGCCGTTGTGGCCGTTCGGTTCTAGGCGCTAGAGTCTGGAACCGCGTGACCGCTACGATCGCAGGTACGAAACCTGCCTCGGACATGGATGTGTGTGATGTCCTTAGATTAGTTAGGTTTAAGTAGTTCTAAGTTCTAGGGGACTGATGACCTCAGATGTTAAGTCCCATAGTGCTGAGAGCCATTTTTGCTATAGTTTAGCATTTATTTTCTGATAGCGGCTATCGAAACGAATCCATTGATGTATAACAGTAAAGTCTTTGAAGGTCAGCGAAGGTGACAAACGTCCGCATACAGAAGATTTCGAAGTGATGACCATTGGTATCAATGAAATGCTGCGATCTTCTTATCATGATCTGATTGATATTCCTTATCACATCGTCACTTATCAAAGCACATGCTCTGACAATTCTCTCTCGTATATCTTCAGGTGTAGTTGGAACGTCTTTCTAAACAATATCTTTTACGAATTCCCACAAGAAAATATAATATGGTCTAAGACGTTCCGCAATCCTGAGACAGACAATTAGGCCACAAGTGTGAAACGTAAGTCGGAGTGATAAAAAAAAGGCAATTTCGTGGTAGAAGGGTAATGCAGGGTTGCCGTTATCATTGCTACTGTTCATATACAAGCTCAAGTGGAACAGGTAAGAATGAAAATCTTCACAGGCGACATAGAACTGTTGGCAGAAAATTAGGAAGACCAGTATGAAGCTGAGGAGAAGAAAGGAGAGTCGCAACTTACTAAATACGAACATTGTGACTGATACAGCAGTAAAATAAGTTAAAGAAGCAGAAAATTGTTTTTTGGTTTTATTGTTGCATCGATATCGTACCAACTTTTTGACTTCCTCCATCATCGTCCTTAAGAGCTGACAATCGAAACTGACACTGCGCTCCCAAGTAGCGCTGGTCTGTACTCAGTAGTTACTCGACTGAAGAGGTTCATTTCCACTTACACGCTCAAATTAATTTGAATTTTTAGTCAAGTAAAAACAGTTCACCACTTTCTTTTACTCGTATGTCATTGATTATCAGAATAATTCAAGTCATTTTATCTTATTTGTAAACTGAAATTGTAATATTTTTTTCAAGAATGAAACCAACTACCATAAGGAAATAACAGTCATGGAACAGTAATAATAAGAAAGAAGAAGCCTACGCCGAGGAAGACGATGTTGGTGACTCCAAGGGTTGCTGTAGGGGAAAATAAAGGCTGTAAAAGAAAAAGGAAAGGAAAAGTGGTTAAGTATCAGATAATGATCGAAAGCTCTGGGGTTCGATGCTCAATCAGTCCTAGGATTTTTATTTTTCACTTTCCATCTTTACCCTCTGGCAATATTTCTAGGTCTTTCTACAAATGGATTGTCAGTCAGTTCACCAGTCGGAGGATGGCAAGGGCATACCATCTCCGATAAGACCACACCCCACAAAACACTCTGGTGTTTACACCAACCTTTGGGTTGATGACAGCTTTACCTTTATTAATAACCAGTGAACCAGGCAATGCTTCGCAATTGCTAAAAATGTACAGGAATTGAATATACACTCTAATGAGGGGTATTCCTGGGAGCAGAAAGTATGGAACACAAAATCATACTAAATCATACAAAATATGAAAGTAAAAGACAGTTTTCGTTTTTAATTTTCACTGTTTTTAAGACTTTTTAAATGTTTTGTACGCAGTACAATTACAAAACTTCAGAATATATAACGTTTTTCATTTTTGTATACTGTGTGGCGATAGTATGAACTGGCTTTCTGATCTACCAATTCGTGAAATGGCAAGATACAACTGGCCGTGCGAAAATAATCTGATCACAAATCCATTCCAGCATATTTGAATGTCTGATCTTGAGCCTGGTATATTGTTGTAGCAAACTAAACCATGATTGGGAATTCACTTTAAAAGAATGGGTAAATTGGTTAAAACCATTGATGTATGGGGTATGAGAGCGACCTCCCCAGATGCTGAACCTGCGAGGATAGTAGCTTCAATAACATTGCTTATTTTGCTTTTTTTGTCATCAGGTCTAATGAATCTTATTGTCTCAATCCGACTCACAGACAAGTAGCTCTATATAATGGATTGAAAACCTTTACCAGAAAACATTCTGAGATTGGAATATCCCAGCCTTTATATGCTCCATCATGAATGGATATTCCCCAGGAGGCAAACATTTCTTCTCTAATTACGCTCCGCCAGTTTCTTTTTTTTGGTACACAAACTCTTCTTGCCACGAGGTTTGTACATCGAGCAATAACTAGAAGAGTAAATGAATCCCAAATATGTCTGGGCGTTAAGTCATTATGTACCTTGTTGCTAGTAGTACAAATATCCTCAAATTGCTTGCAGGATTTTTATTTTGCGCTGAAAGGGGGAGGGGGGTTGTCGTCTACTCCACAGCAGTATGCATGTTAGCAGTTTCATTGCTCATTCTCTCAGAGGCATTATTGCCTGCATCATCATCACCACCACCACTATCACTTCCACCACCGCCACTTCGTTCTTCACGCAAAGAGTTGCATGCCACTGCCTGAAGGACATCTTCATGATTTTCGTCTGACTCAGTACTGATACCTGAGAGGAAATCGTCATCCGTAGCTAACCACTGAGTAACAACTGATTCCAAATTTGAGCTTGAATAACGTATGACAGTCTCTTTGCTGGTTCTTTTTTTAGATGTAGATACCGACATTTTATCTGATAAAGAATAATGTGAGGAAATAATCTAAGTACTCCCTTCTTCCATGGACCGCTGTTCACGTTATTGTTTAGTGCTAAAAATGGTCCTTATCTTTCTTCCAAAGGAAAATCAAATATCATTTATCTGATAAAGAATAATGTGAAGAAATAATCTAAGCACTCCCTTCTTCCATGGACCGCTGTTCACGTTATTGTTTAGTGCTACAAATGGTCCTTATCTTTCTTCCAAAGGAAAATCAAATATCATATGCAACACTGCTGTATAGCAAACTACTACACCATTTCTATACTGATTCACACGCACATAAACACCCACTGCAGTATTTCGCTATTTTACACAACACAGGGTTATGTTATTTGATTTTTGGCCAGGGTTTCAAGTTGTAACAGCATAGTTTCTGCAATCACAACAATGTGTATGTATGGCAATAATATATTCTCTGATTTCCAAAAAAAAGTAATTGATTCGAAGTCAGTCTAATTTAATTACACCGCGAAATAAACCACAGGACCCACTGGACCAGGTCATATAAATGTGTGGTATACAAATGAAAATCTAAGTAACACTTACAAGTAATGAAACAGATTTCTAATGATACATTTAATGTGTTACTGAATATTGCAAGAGAGCATACGTCTTGAGTGGGGGTCAATTTTAAGTCTTTCAAATATCAGTTAAAAGATAGAACTCTCTCCATTGGATCCAGGGTATGCACATTAGGGTTAAGTCATTCTCAACGACAGAGGACTACTAATAGTGACGTCAGTAGCGTTGGAAAACAATTAACTAGGCGTACCCCTCTGCACATATCACTTGTGTAATGTGCTGTTCAATTATTATATGACTTGTGAAATGCATTTATCTTTTTTTAGCCACATCTGCTTTTTGTCATTGTTGTATTACATTTAGTCACTAGTTTCAACATTTCGATCATCTTTGGTACCTCTTATTGTTCTATATATCACCTGCTCTGTATAAAGTGGTGGTGGTGGTGGGAGGGAGCTTAGGGGTTGCGGTAAGGTGACAAAACGTTCTTCACATCACTAGCACTCGATAAGCTGTATATGATACCTGAGCCGTGTGAAATGGCAGCTATGTTAGAAAACTCGGTCATTCTTGACTGGCTACGGATTTGTCGGACATTAAGATTCCCAAGATAGGAACTGGTAAATGCCTGCCAGTTCTATAATAGGTACTCTGAACTTTTTGGGTCAAAATTGTGCAAATGGTAGAGGATCATAAATTGTATACTTTGAAATCACTGATTAATGATCAGAACTGAAAACCTCTTCTGGAAAACTTTCGCTCTAGCTTCCATCTAAGCTCACAGTAAACATCAGTTTGAAGAGCAGCTTTACAGTAACGAAAATTTTTGACCCACTCTGTCAGATCCCCCTATGGCCTGTTGTACAAAGTTACGGACAGCCAGGACTATACCAACCAGTTCCTCTTCACTATCTGTTGGGGTTTCATACATCAACTACTTCATGTGAAATACAAAAATCCATAGGAGTGAGATCCAGCGGCGACGCTGGCTAAGGAACCTGGATGTCTGTTTAATTCCAACATAGCTTGTACGTGTCATTCAGGCGCCCGCGGACATAAACATCTAACAGTAACAGTGAGCTTTTCTCGGACAACAAGAGCTGTCGTCTGTAAGTACAAAGTCTGCATATCTCGAATGAACACCAAATAACGTCCATTCATTCAAAACGGATGGTAGCAGATAGGGTCTTATTAGTCGATCTTGTACAATTCCAGCTGACAGACTGATAGAGACTCGTTGTGAGGTAAGACATATGTGACGCATGGGTTTTCATCATTGCAGATATGACAATTGCCGTAGTTGAAACTATCACCTCATTTTAAAGAGGCCTCATCGCTGAACATGACAAATTGTGGGAACATCAGTATTGCATTATGCACAGTCTTGTAGTGCAAGGAAGCAAGGAAGAGGATGTTGTTATGGGTGGCCGGTATCCTTTCTCTACAACACAAATGGACACATGGATTAATACGTTTCTTTATTTACTTGTGCTGGAAGTAATTACTTAACTTAAATAGAGTCCATGTGTTGCGTCACAGGCTCACCGGTAATGGTCTTCTTGCATATCAGTCATCCTGCAATTACAAACTTTAATCTCACTAATGGTAAAGTAAAAGTTCCGCCATAGTCACTAATCCGGTTGCTATGTACTGCCAATCTTGTGATGAACTAAGCCCGCTCAGCGAGTGTACTGACAGACGGCAAACTGGATAGATGAGTAAGTCAGTGAGGCCTTGCAGTAAGTGGCGGCGGCTTAAATACATGCTGTCGAGAGGCGGCATGTTGCTTGCGGGTGTGTCCCAGGACCCTTTCGTGAAAGGTGTGCTGATCCTGTGCCTACTATCGATCTTCGCTTCATCTTTGCCGACCAGTGTGCTGGCGACAGCTTACGCCAGCATTCATTACTGTGCCGAAAATCCCCTGACAGAACTATAACTGGGATTTAAAATAATTTGTCACCACTGTTTGCAGGCATTATTTAGGATTAGTTTACAGTAGATACTGCAGCAGCCATTCCCGCACTGGATTCTTCAAAGTGCGCTTTTCACAGCAAATTTATCTGTGGTTATTGATGAATACTCTCCAATATATCATCACCTCAGCTTCTGCTGTTGCTTATCGCAGAAACACTCAGTTTAGGAACGTCTGCCACGTGTGTAATTTTGATCCTAACTATCGTATGCTCCGGAACAAGTTTCAGCGACCACTGCACCACAAGATGAAGGTTCATCGTGAGTCATAGGGATGAGGAGGCTCGACGTAACCGCTCAATTGACGGCTGATGGTGGAAACTCCACAAAAAACCTTTACCCTCACGTGTGATACTTGCTGAAGGTGGAAATGGCTGTTGAGATAGTGGGGATCTCTAAGGTCCTGCCACCTGCAGATATACGTACCGTGTCGGAGCAATAATACACTCTCAATAAAGAGGACACTGAACAACCGAACGGGAACATCAGGTCAAAATTAATTCCTCTCAGTAACAAGACAAAGAATATGTTACGCAACGTTTCTGTTATAATTCAAAGAGAAGATGGATATTCTGTAGTGTTCCCGCAATTTTTCAGTGCTAAAGACGTGCAATGAGCAGAATATGCACTTAAACTTGTTAAGCTCTTCGGAAAAAGCACTCATCCGGTAAACGACGAGAAAGAGAGGAGCTAAAATGCCAAACTGCTTTGTGATAAGTGGGTGTTTCGAATTTCGCACCAACCTAGTTTGTACGTACACTACTGGCCAAATTGCTACACCACGAAGATGACGTGCTACAGACGCGAAATTTAACCGACAGCGAGAAGATGCTGTGATATGCAAATCTTTAGCTTTTCAGAGCATTCACACGAGGTTGGCGCCGGTGGCGACACCTACAACGTGCTGACATGAGGAAAGTTTCCAATCGATTTCTCATACACAAACAGCAGTTGACCGGCGTTGCCTGGTGAAACGTTATTGTGATGCCTCGTTTAAGGAGGAGAAATGCGTAATATCACGTTTCCGACTTTGATAAAAGTCGGATTGTAGCCTATCGCGATTCTGTTTTATCGTATCGCGACATTGCTACTCGCGTTAGTCGAGATCCAATGACTGTTAGCAGAATATGGAATCGGTGGGTTCAGGAGGGTAATACGGAACGCCGTGCTGGAACCCAACGGCCTCGTATCACTAGCAGTCGTGATGACAGGCACCTTATCCGCATAGCTCTAACGGATCGTGCAGCCACGTCTCGATACCTGAGTCAACAGATGGGGACGTTTGCAAGACAACAACCATCCGCACGAACAGTTCGACGACGTTTGCAGTAGCATGGACTATCAGCTCGGAGACCATGGCTGCGGTTACCCTTGACGCTGCATCACAGACAGAAGCGCCTGCGCTGGTGCACTCAACGACAAAACTGGGTGCACGAATGGCAAAACGTCAATTTTTCGGATGAATCCAGGTTCTGTTTACAGCATCATGATGGCCGCATCGGTGTTTGGCGACATCGCGGTGAACCCACATTGGAACCGTGTATTCGTCATCGCCATACTGGCGTATCACCTGGCGTGATGGTAAAGGGTGCCATTGGTTACACGTCTCGGTCACCTCTTGTTCGCATTGGCGACACTTTGAACAGTGGACGTTACATTTCAGAAGTGTTACGACCCTGGCTCTACCCTTCATTCGATTCCTGCGAAGCCGGCTGCGGTGGCCGAGCGGTTCTAGGAGGTTCAGTCCGGAACCGCGCGACTGCTACGGTCGCAGGTTCGAATCCTGCCTCGGGCATGGATGTGTGTGATGTCCTTAGGTTAGTTAGGTTTAGGTAGTTCTAGGTTCTAGGGGACTGATGACCTCAAATGTTAAGTCCCATGGTTCTCAGAGCCATTTTGATCCCTGCGAAACCCTACATTTCGGTAGGATAATGCACGACCGCATATTGCTGGTACTGTACGCACATTTCTGGAAACAGAAAATGTTCGACTGCTGCCCTGGCCAGCACATTCTCCAGATCTCTTACCAATTGAAAACGTTTGGTCAATGGTTGCCGATCAACTGGCTCGTCAAAAGACGCCAGTCACTACTCTTGATGAACTGTGGTATCGTGTTGAAGCTGCATGGGCAGCTGTACCTGTACACGCCATCCAACTCTGTTTGACCCAACGTTCAAGCGTATCACGGCCGTGGGTGGTTGTTCTGGCTACTGATTTCTCAGGATCTATGCACCCAAAGTTCGTGAAAATGTAATCTTTATATTATATTTGTTCAATGAATACCCGTTTATCATCTGCATTTCTTCTTGGTGTAGCAATTTTAATGGCCAGCAGTGAAGTTGAGTGGATTGATAAGTAATGTGCCTGTCCATGAGAGACGTGTTGGGTTCATACACTCAGTTTTGTTGCAACCGCCTGTACAATAAAGCCGTTACGTATCATGAGTGTCAGACAAAAGAAAAGGGAAAGGATTCAGGAAATTATAATCATATATCGACCAACACATTTCGAAGAAAAAAAATTATTCAGTTCTGGGACTAACGAACTTGATGGTGTCACTCACTTAACTGACCAAAATAACAGTTAAAATTGGCATAAACAATGCAGAATTTACTTTTTAACTCCGACGCTATACTTGCACTTCAGAGTGAAGCAGTAATAAAACCAGCTGGCTCCGCCATGCCATTAGTGCGTAACACTCATTTCACAAGCAGGCGTGACGTCATTCTAACGTCACGCGCAATTTCGACAACCGCGGGAACTGCTATCGACTTTGCGACCAGCAACAGGGTAGTCGTTATTGCTCCTCGTTTCACTCGCAGCAATTTTAGCTGTCCTCTTAGGTTCCTACCTAACAAAACACTCTAAAATCGCAAAATATTTATTTCATCCTTTGTTCTCTAATCGGACGGGAATGTAAATAACATCGAATATCGCAGAAACATGCTTATATTCGTAAGAAAGCCTCAGGATATGTTAACAACACGAAGATGAATGAAAATATGTTTGCATGTTCCGGGATGCGAATCTACATCCTTCAACTCCATACAACACGACATTAATATCATATGATAGAGTGCTAGCGTAGTGCATAGTCTACACGTTACAACAGTATCTATTGAAGTCTCATACCGTTACTGCACAATGGTGACATGTTTATGATAATTTTTCAGTGTGTCGTTATCTTGAAACGTCATACTGCAAGTTATAATACAAGCGTTTTTCATGCTTAATTTGTAAAGTATTGGCGATAACAACTCACTCCTGAAAGAGCACTCTGACATGAAATCATTAACCGTCGACAAATCAATATGTGACGTTAATGGTAACAATAATTATAATAAATCGTACCAAGAACGACGTGTTTTTTTATAAATCTCCTCTAAGAGAGCATGAAGCCTTGTGAAAGATCTGTATCGAATGGTAACGAAAGTCGATAGCAGTTCCTGTGGTTGTCGATATTGCGGGTAACGTAAAACTGACCCTACGTTTGCATAAAATCTTGTGAAATGAGTATTACCCACCGTCAGCAAGCGTCAAACCGAAGCGAACTGTGTAAGCCACATCCTTACCGGCACACGTAGAACATATAACTGTGTCACATCTTATTCCTTGACCGGCCGCGCGGGATTAGCCGAGCGGTCTCAGTCGCTGCCGTCATGGACTGTGCGGCTGGTCCCGGCGGGGGTTCGAGTCCTCCCTCGGGCATGGGTGTGTGTGTTTGTCCTTAGGATAGTTTAGGTTAAGTAGTGTGTAAGCTTAGGGACTGATGACCTTAGCAGTTAAGTCCCATAAGATTTCAAACACATTGGAACATTTTTTTTTTTTATTTCTTGACCGCCCTTATAAGGTGAAACGCGTAGGTACAAAGAAATACCTGAAATAAACCTATTATGACCTGTCAGGGGCATGGCATCTCTTTTGACTAGTTTCGTTTGGCGATTTTGAAGAATTGTGGTATGACATTTATGAGCGCTAGAGCGAATCAGCAGCCCTCATCCATTCATCGCAATGTCTACACAATAATGGAATGATGAGGAGCGCAGGCTAAGCAATTTAAAATTCTGACACATTCTTTTGCTTGTCTTTACACAAAACACTTCTCGAATTGTTATTAGTGATATTTCTCCGGTGGACAGAATTTTCCATCATGCCATGTGCATGAATCCGGAATATTATTACTTCAACTTCCCAAATTTCGGCTTTCATCCATTGTCAAGGTGAGTCGGTGATTGTGAAAGCGTGCCTACTTAATCTTTGAGCTACGAAAACCAAATAACTTTAAGTTGGTTGGGGAATACAGTGTGGTTGCGCCACAGGTGACACAGATTGCATAGCTTTATTAGTCGCAGAAAAAGCTTCTTATAGAACCATGGAAGTTATTTCCTGATGTCTCAGCACTTGCCCTAACATCCCGTCCCTTCTTCTTGTATGTTTTTTCCATATAGTCCTTTCCTCGCCGTTTCTCTGGAGAACTTCCTCATTCCTTAAATAATCAGTTCACCTAATTTTCAACATAATCTGTAGCACCACATCTCAAATGCTTCTGTTCTCTTCTGTTCCGGTTTTCCCACATTCCATTTCTCATTACCATACAATTCGGTGTTATAAACGTACATTATCAGAAATTCATTCCTCAAGTTTGATATTAGTAGACTTCTCTTAGCCAGGAGTGCGTTTTTTTGCCAGTGCTAGTCCTCCTTGCTCCGTCCGTCATTACCTGGGTAGCAGAATTCCCTACGTTCGTTTAGCCACGCAGAGGGGCCGCGCGGTTTAGGGCGCCATCATGTCACGGACTGATCGACCCCTCCCGCCGAGGGTTCGAGTCCTTCCTCAGGCATGGGTGTGTGTTGTACTTAGCATAAGTTAGTTTAAGTAGTGTGTAAGTCTAGGGACCGATGACCTCAGCAGTTTGGTCGCTTAGGAATTCAATTTTCGAAGTTCGTTTCCTTCTCGATGTTCTCATTTCTGCTACTTCTCATTAGTTTCGTCTTTGTTCATTTATTTTGAATCCATATTCCCTACTCATTAGACTATTCGTTCCATCCAAAACATCCTGTAATTCTTCTTCAGTTTCACTAAGGAAGGCTGCTAGCAACAGTGCAGTAAAGAAGGTATCAAAAAGAAGTGCGCAATGAAATGAATAGAAATGATCTTTTATTCAAAGACAGAATTTAGGCTGAATCATCGGTATGTATGAAGGCACCCTGGACACTACAAAAGGCGGGACATGGTTCTTGACGCTTTATTGGTCATACGGCGAATTGTTATGGAGAAAAAATATTGTGTTCTCTAAATTAGATGTATGTGATAAAGTCAAAAATTTTACATGCATTTGGGTTTTTACAACATTTCTGTTTTCAAAATACAGCATGTTGCTTGCGAGCAACATTGCCCGCAAAAGGTGCATGCGAGCTGTAATATGAAATACCACAGTGTTGTTCCTGTGGATGAGAAAATGGTGGTAGTCTGCTATATTTCATGTGAACTTTCTTAAAATAATTTCTCTTTGCAATAACATACATGACGTATGATAATCACAGACTACACAGCGTGCTGTACAATGTGCAACGTACTCCCATGCTGACTGCAAGGTTGGTAAGGAGCTCTTGTGGTTAGGTGTTCCACTCCTCCACCAGCGTTTTACTACTACTGGTTGTCATTGGTGATAGTGGGCGTGCTGCAATACGTCTTTCCAATGCATTCCACTCGTGCTGGATGGGATTTACGCTGGCGGAAGGTGCTGGCCAGTACATTCGCCGAATATCTTCTCGTTCCAACAACTCATCCACCTGCGCTGTTCGATGTGGCCGCGCATTGCTAGCCATAAAAATTAAGTCAGGACAGAATGCGGCCCTGAAAGGAACGGACATGGGAAAGAAGTACTGTGGTACGATAATGTTGACCGGTGAGTGTACCGTGCTCAAAGATCTGGATATCAATACGCCTGCTTCACCATAACACCTGGACCACCAAACCGACAGTCTCCGACGATGTTCCTGGGTGCTGTACTTGGGAAAGCACTTGAGTCTCTCGCCATATGAGCGTACGTACAGAATCACTGATCGGACTAAATCTGTTCTCATCCGAGAAAGCACATGAATCCCTTGTCGTTGGTACAGTCTGAAACGTCCCCTTAGAAAAATTAAGAATGACAGTGCTGGTAAACCTCTTACGTTACTTGATTTTCAAGCAGCAAAGCAAAACTGAACGTACTCAGACATTTCTCTCTTTACTTATTCTGATCAACAGTAAACTGACACACAATATTTTTTTTAGGGCAACGCAACTGACTTTCAATAATCCCTACAAAAGAATGGCCCTGACTAACAATAACCTATACCCTTGATGAATCACTTACAAAAATCCTCGTTACTCAAACTACTGCAATACAGCGAGCGCCAATACTGTCAGCTAAATAAAAAGATTCCAACTACTGAAGGCACTAACTACTGATAGGCATAGTTAGCAAATGAAAGATTTTGATAGATAACAAACAATGTATTTACATTAATAGTGTTCAAAAGTCATAATATATATATCAGTTCATGACATCCAGTCTTACAAATTTCCTTTTTCTGACGGACACACGTCCACATCGTCCGCTCTCAAAACTCTGCCATCTCTCTCCCCACTTCCACCACTGCTGGCGGCTCACCTCCAACTGCCCAACACTACAATAGCGAACAATCCAGCAATGCAAACCAGCCACAGACTGCACACAGAACAGTCAGTGATTTTCATACAGAGCGCTACGTGACGTTACCAACATAAAAACCTAAATAGCCTACTTACAAGTCTCTATGATCTTGGCAACAAAGCGAACAATGCCTCCGACACGTGGGTGTCAACGGAATATAACGTTCTGGTCGTCGGACAAAGAGACCACCCGCATCCAGCCGATGTGCCAGTGTGGAGCGCGAGATTGCGTGCCTTGGCGTCTTGTTAAATATGGTTGCAGTTGCACTCGCTCCTTGACGTGGGTCCCTTCTTTCTTGTTGTGCAATGAAGCGTAGTCAAATGGTTCAAATGGCTCTGAGCACTATGGGACTTAACTTCTGAGTCATCAGTCCCCTAGAACTTAGAACTACTTAAATCTAACTAACCTAAGGACATCACACACATCCATGCCCGAGGCAGGATTCGAACCTGCGACCGTAGTGGCCGGAAGCGTAGTCATCTACGGCTGTAGTTGACCGTGGTCGACCACTTCCTCTCCTCTGGGCAGCAGTGCACGTGCTTTGGAACGCTCCCCAGGCACGTGAAACAATACTGTGTGCAATACCAAACTCCTGGGCTAAACTCATCATAGGCTACTTCGTCCTGCTTCCAGTTTCCCGATGAGTCCTACACGACTGAATTCGTCCGAAGGGTTGTCTCATGGTCATATTTAAATGAAGAACACCAGCACAGTGCACCATAACTGTTCGCTGACTACCACGCACTGTCTTTTTCCCGTTCCTTCAACTGCCTCGTGTCGCTATAGTCACGCTCACCTGAAGCCACTTCCAATCCAGCTATTTGCGCACAATTAGAAAACCTCTGGCAACAGTCTTCGGCAATTCATTTCCACCGAGTGGCTAGTACGTTATACACAGATCAAAAAAAGTTTTGCATTACCCCTGTTCCCAGGACTCCTGAAGACAGACGTTGACTGTGGATATTGTATCACAGACACATTCACTTTGACTGTTCGGAGATGTCACTAACCCGCCAAAAAATGTATACAACCATGCATGAGCAGCGCCTATTAGACGGAGGGGGTCAGACAGGCGATCAGTTCCAGTCATTCCACCAGAAAGAAGGTATGCGGTTCATGTCGTCTGTAGTTCAACCATGCCTAAACGGTCAATACCGCGTTTCGATCGCGTCCGCAATGTTACTTTGTGCCAGGAAGAGCTCGTAACAAGGGAAATGTGCAGTCGTCTCGGAGTGAACCAAAGCGATGTTGTTCGGACATGGAGGCGATTTAGAGAGACAGGAACTGTCGATGACGTACCTCGCTCAGGCCACCCAAGGACTACTACTGCAGTGTATGACCGCTACCTACGGATTATGGCTCGGAGGAACCCTGACAGCAAAGCGACACAATGTTGAATAACGCTTTTCGCGCAGCCACAGGACGTCGTGCTACGACTCAAACTGTGCGCAATAGGCTGCATGATGCGCAGCTTCACTCCCGACGTCCATGGCGAGGTCCTTATTTGCAACCACGTCATGCAGCGCGGTTCTGATGGGCCCAACATGTCGAATGGACCGCTCAGGATTGGCATCACGTTCTCTTCACTGATGAGTGTCGCAAATTCCTTCAAACAGACAATTTTCGGAGATGTGATGAAGGCCACCCGGTCAGGCTGAACGCCTTAGACACACTGTTCAGCGTGTGCAGCAAAGTGGAGGTTCCCTGCTGTTTTGGGTTGGCATTATGTGGGGCCGACGTACTCCGCTGGTGGTCATGGAAGACGTCGTTTCGGCTGTAGGATACGTAAATGCCGTCCTCCGACCGATAGTGCAACCATATCGGCAGCATATTGGCGAGTCATTCGTCTTCATGGACGGCAGTTCACGCCCCCATCATGCAAATCTTGTGAATGACTTCCTTCAGGATAACGACATCGCTCGACAAGAGTGGCCAGCATGTGCTCCAGACACGAATCCTATCGAACATGCCTGGGATGGATTGAAAAGGGATGTCTATGGACTATGTGACCCACCAACCACTCTGAGGAATCTACGCCAAATCGTCGTTGAGGAATGGGACAATTTGGACCAACAGTGCCTTTATCAACTTGTGCCACGACAATAGAGGCATGCATCAATGCAACAGGACGTGCTACTGGGTATTAGAGGTACTGGTGGTCACCTATCCGAGTGTCAGCCAAGCCCGAAAGTGCTGAAATTTGATGATCTCACACGGACTGGCCGTTGGCATGATATTAAAGCTCCACACATAAAAATATGTGCACTCCACACATCAAAATATGTGCACTTATAGCCGTAATACCCCGTATATAAATGCAAGAAATCTACATGAGGTACTTTTTGATGAAAATGTGCACAGTTGTCACTAGCAATTGCTGTACAAGCAATTTTTTTTCCTGATTGATGCAGAGATGATTGTGTTATACAGTCAGTGGCACCTGATATCTTCACGCGAGATGGTCAGCCACTGTGATGATGATGATTGTGATTGCAATCTATCTCTATTTGCTCTCCTTGGAATCTCCACACATGATGTTGTACACAGAATCGGTACTCGTCTCAATAGACGACGTGGTGCCACTATTGTGCCCAGTGGTGTCGCTCTGCGCAGTACTTCAGGTGCCCTTCTCTGTGCAGACGAATTAAGGGAAATCACAACAGTGAGTTGTGTTGCAGACGCCTTCGCGATGTCCTAGTTGATACTTATCTTCCCGCGAGAAGCCCATTTCCTGACTCAAAAGTACCTGACGCGGCTGTATGACCTTGCATGACTGAGCGAGTTATATGTCTATTCTCTCGGGCGCCAGTTGCGTTGGACTGCTGAGATTGTGCGTGGCCTTATGTGTGGTCCTCCTGAACACAGAAATTCGAAATTCCCATAATCTATATCAATGCGAGCAGCAATATCACGCAACAAACAACAACAGTCCTCATTGTCCACGAAAGTGCTGCTCACTTGTTTGACCCTTTCTGCTACGACCCGCTCCTAATCCACTGCGTAAGGAAACATTTCTGTACGTCTTTTCCAATCACAGCACCAGATTTGCACCTGGTGACCATTATTGGAAGTAATGTTTTCAGCGTAACTACCAGCCTCTGTGGCCGAGCGGTTCTAGGCGCTTGAGTCTGTAGCCGCGTGACCGCTATGGTTCCAGGCTCGAATCCTGCCTCGGGCATAGATGTGTGTGATGTCCTTAGGTTAGTTAGGTTTAAGTAGTTCTAAGTTCTAGGGGACTGATGACCTCAGATGTTAAGTCCCATAGTGCTCAGAGCCATTTGAACTATTTTTACACCGTAACTCGTCTCTTATTAACGTATTAGAATATCTACCAAGTGTCACTGCCATACGATAATTACAGTCCGCACTGAGCCTCTATGAGTAGCTGCACTTTAATTCTAACCACCCAGTAGATGGCTTTACTCTTACCTACTTTTTGTGGTTGCTAAGAAATGATAATCATTTGCATATAAAATCATGTAGAACACTTCATGGCAATTTGACGTTTGTTGCAATCTCCTTCAAGCTGTAGCAATTTCAAAGACCAGCAGTGTACACTGAGGTGGCAAAAGTCATGGGATGGTTCAGATGGCTCTGAGCACTATGGGACTTAACAAATATATGGTCATCAGTCCCCTAAAACTTAGAACTACTTGAACCTAACTAACCTAAGGACATCACACAACACCCAGTCATCACGAGGCAGAGAAAATCTCTGATCCCGGCGGGAATCGAACTCGGGAACCCGGGCGCGGGAAGCGAGAACGCTACCGCCCGACCACGAGCTGCGGACTCATGGTAAGGGATATGCACATATACAGATGGCTGTAGTATCACAGGAACTAGCTGTAAAAGGATAGCACATTGGCAGAGCTGTCATTTGTACCCAAGCGATTCATGTGAAAAGGTTTCCGACGTGAGTATGGCCGCACGACGAGAATTAACAGACTTTTAACGCGTAATGGTAGTTGAAGCTAGAATAAACCATTTCGAAAATCGTTAGGGAATTCAGTATTATGAGATCCACAGTGTGAAGAGCGTACCGAGAATACCACCTTCAGGCATTGCCTCTCACCACGTACAACGCCGTGGCCGAAGCCTTCACTTAAGGACCGAGAGCAGTGGCGTTTGCATGCAGTTGTCAGTACTAACAGACAAGCAGCACTGTGTGAAGTAACTGCAGGAATCAGTGTGGGATGTACTACCAACGTATCCGTTAGGACAGTGCGGCGAAATCTGGCGTTAATGGATTATGACAGCAGACGACCGACGCAAGTGCCTTTACTATCAGTACGACATCGCCTGCAGTGACTCTCCTGTGCCCGTGACCATATAAATTGGACCCTAGACGACTGGAAAACCGTAGCCCGGTCAGATGAGTCCCGAATACAGGTGGTACGAGCTGATGGTAGGGTGAGAGTGTGACGCAGACCCCATGAAGCCATGGACCCCAGTAGTCAACAATGCACTGTGTAAGCTGCCGGTGTTCCGTAACGATGTGGGCTGTGTTTACCTGGAATGGGCTGTGTCCTCTGTGTGTGTTCCTCAACTTGGAGACCATTTTCAACCATTCACGGATTACATGTTCCCAAGCAACGATGGAAATTTTATGGACCAAACTGCGCCACGTTATCGGGTCACAGTTGTCCGCGATTGGTCTGAAGAACATTCTGCACAATTCGAGCTATTGATCTGGCCTCAGAGGTCGGCCGAAATGAAGCCTATTGAACATTTAGGTCAGGTAATCGAGAGGTCATCTGTTGCACAAAATCCTGCACCGACAACACTTTGGGAGTTTTGGACAACTATAGAGGCAGCATGGTTCAGTATTTCTGTAGGGGACTGCCAACGACCTGGTTGAGTCCATGCCATATGGAATTGCTGCACTACGCCGCACAAAAGGACGTCGGACACGATATCAGGAGCTATCCCATGGCTTTTGTCACTTCAGTGTATGTTCAGTGTGTGCACTCATGTTGTGTTTAGAACTTCACTGGTGAAGCGTTACTGACGTCGCATTTAAGATATGACCGTAGTAATGCGACCAGCCAGCGTAGAATGCAGCATTGGCGAGAGCGCCGATAGCGACGAGGAATTCCACTCTCGACGTGGAGAGGAGATGCAGATGGAGGACTCTGGTGGAGGCGGGAGTAATGAAGGGGACAATGGCGCGGCAGCGGGAGGCCAGCCAGCTCAGCTGCCGGCAGTCACAAGTGGCCCGCCAGCGCGAGGGCGGCGCTGATCTGCATGCTGATGCAAGCTAATGCCGAGCCCCTGTAATGAATACGCCGCGTCGCGTCGCCTCGCTTCGCCTCGCCCCGCTAACTATGTTACGGCGGCGCCACTGCCGGAGGTGGCTTAGGGACCAGCGATTTCATGCCCGCCCCCACCGCAATCAAAACATTTGCGATTTTGCCGCAGTATTTGCAACGCAAATCGCTCAAACGCGGATGGCGGCGCCCCGTGACTTTCAGCGCTGTCAAGAGGGAGGGCTTTTCACTCCGTCTGCAACGCTATTACATTCTACGGCTCTGTGGGCACCCAGCTGAAAGCTGATTTTATTCTCTCCACATGTGCTACACACTAAAAATGGAGGCGAATAAAAGCATCAGTAGTCGTGAGGGCGGCTTACGAGGCTGTAATGTATAATATTTCGAAGGAAATTAGAAGGTATTGGAACACAAGTAGAACTTCTTTCTCTCTTCGGCAGTTCTGCTGTTCTAGAAAAAAATTATCATCATCTGATAACATCTACGAAATCATTGTTAAAACTGGAGAAGTAACTACAAACATCTGCAAGATTTCCGCAACATAGTGACCTCACAGTTCATATGGCTCCAAGCACTATGGGACTTAACATCTGAGGTCATCAGTCCCCTAGACTTAGAACTACTTAAACCTAGCTACCCTAAGGACATCACACACATCCATGACCGAGGCAGGATTCGAACCTGCGACAGTAGCAGCAGCGGGGTTCCGGATTGAAGCGGCTAGAGCCGCTCGGTTACAGCGGCCGGCGACCTCACAGTCCCGGAGTTTATATAGGGGATTTTATTATCCACTACTCACTGTGGAAACAAATCTTTCTGATGAAAATAGTGAATAATACCTAACCAGCGGGGCTGAGGAGAACAATATCAAAATAATTTCTGACGCAAAAGACTGTGCTACATGTGGGTCAGGAGTCTGGAGAAATGAAAGCTGTCTTGATCTCTGTTTTTAGCAACTGGTACATCCCTGCCAGTTCCTGTAGCACATACTGCCCTCAGGGATTTTCCACACTTCCCTTCCTGAGGTTACAAAAACAGTAGTTATTATTCCTTTAATATTATTATATTCCAGCCCAAAATGAGATAGGGCGAAAGCAAATTGGGAAACATTCTCTTGGCTGGATTTCTCCAGCAATTAATAGCTGATGGAGGTACGTTCCGCCTTTGGAACTAAATGGTAAATAGTTTTTTGCCATACATGTTTCGCTTCTTTTATTTATGAAGTATCTTCATTGATCAGCAACACATCTATGTTTTTATGTGTGTAATAAATGTATTATGTATTTGTTAAAAGTATCATAATATGTTACCTATGCTTATGACACTCTGTTGTTTTCGTGGCTGCAGACTACTTTTTCAGCACAAGTTTCGTGTGGTGAAATTATCGTTTGGGGTTACTTATGATTTACAACGTTGCTAGTTTATGAGTGTTACCCTCAAGATGGGTTTACTTGGGTTCCTTTTCCCAGATGACCGGTTTCTACGGTTTTCTCGCCCAGACACTACTTGCACTTATCACAGTGGGTTTAACGTGGGTGTGTGTTTTTACAGTGTCTGGTGTTGCCAAATATCGCTGTGTGCTTTGTCTTTCGTCTTTTGTTTATCTGTCGTTTGATATTTGTTCATTTTGTTCTCTCTCTGCGCGTGTGTGTGTGTGTGTGTGTGTGTGTGTGTGTGTGTGTGTGTGTGCGTGTGTGTGTGCGTGAGAGAGAGAGAGAGAGAGAGAGAGAGAGGATGGAAGGGTTATTTGTTGTATATGAAAGTTTTCCTGTAATATCAGGGGTTTTTGTTGTAATGATTCACTGTAATAATTTTCATGTCCTGTTCTATGTTGTATGGTTCATGTCCCTGGCTTATCAGGTGCTCATCAAAGACTGAACGGTTATTTTCATACTTCCAGCTTCTTATATATTGAAACTTCCTGGCAGATTAAAACTGTGTGCCGGACCGAGACTCGAACTCGGGACCTTTGCCTTTCACGGGCAAGTGCTCTACCAACCGAGCTACCCAAGCACGACTCACGGTCCGTCCTCACAGCTTTACTTCTGCCAGTACCTCGTCTCCTACCTTCCAAACTTTACAGAAGCTCTCCCGCGAACCTTGCAGAACTAGCACTCCTGAACGAAAGGATATTGCGAAGACATGGCTTAGCCACAGCCGAGGGGATGTTTCCAGAATGATATTTTCAGTCTGCAGCGGAGTGTGCGCAGATATGAAACCACCTGGCAGATTAAAACTGTGTGCGGGACCGAGACTCGAACTCGGACCTTTGCCTTTCGCGGGCAAGTGCTCTACCAACTGAGCTACCCAAGCACGACTCACGTCCCGTCCTCGCAGCTTTACTTCTGCTAGTACCTCGTCTCCTACCTTCCAAACTTTACAGAAGCTCTCCTGCGAACCTTGCAGAACTAGCACTCCTGAAAGACTAAAAGCAAAGGTCCCGAGTTCGTGTCTCGGTCCGGCACAAAGTTTGAATCTGTCAGGAAGTTTCATATCAACGCACACTCCGCTGCAGAGTGAAAATATCATTCTGGTTCTTATATGTTCTTTAGACCTAATTTTAAAATTTCTGTCTGTCATTCTGTGATGCACTGATTCACATTCCTGACATTCTAGCTGGTATATGCGCGCTCCTTGATATTTACCTGGTTTGTCTACAGCAGTCTGTATATGTGACTGGATTGTGTTTCTGGTTGGGTAAGCAATGTGCAATCCTTGTTCTTTTCGTTGTTGCTGCTGCTGTGGCCTTCAGTCCGAAGACTGGTTTGATACAGTCCTCCATGCTGCTCCATCCTAAGCAAGACTCTTCATCTCCGAATAATTACTGCAACCTACATCCTTCTGAATTGCTTCCCGTATTAATCTCTTCCCTCTACGATTTTTACCCCTCAAATTTCCCTCCAGTACTAAATTGGTGATTTATTAAAGTCTCAGAATCTGTCCTAACAACCGATCCCTTCTTCTAGTCAGGTTTTAGCACAAACGTTTTTGCTCCCCAAGTCTATTCACTACCTCTTCATTAGTTACATGATCTACCCATTTTATCTTCAGGATTCTTCTGTAGAACCACATTTCAAAAGCTTCTATTCTCTTCTTGTCCATGTTTCACTTCCATACGTGGCTAAAATCGACACAAATACTTTCAGAATAGACTTTATAACATTTAAATCTATTTAGATTCTTCAGAAACGCTTTTTTGCCGTTGCCAGTCTAGATTTTATATCTCCTCTACTTCAGACATCATAATTTATTTTGCTGCCGAAATAGCAAAACTCATCTACTACTTTAAGTGTTGTGGACTGGCAAGACAGCCAATCCACTGTGACGGGTAACCGAAAGGCACGCGTTAAAGCTCACGCAGGCTGGCGTGAGGTCTGGAACAGGACACGGAAATGAACTAGCAAAAACAGAACGTAGCTGTGGAATACTTAACTTTAATCCATAATTGGTGAACATCGGTCTGACGGTACATGCATCACAAGATAAATAGCAAATGATAATGGCGCCTTGCTAGGTCGTAGCAAATGACGTAGCTGAAGGCTATGCTAACTATCGTCTCGGCAAATGAGAGAGTAATTTGTCAGTGAACCATCGCTAGCAAAGTCGGCTGTACAACTGGGGCGAGTGCTAGGACGTCTCTCTAGACCTGAAGTGTGGCGGCGCTCAGTCTGCAATCACTGATAGTGGCGACACGCGGGTCCGTCGTATACTAGCGGACCGCGGCCGATTTAAAAGGCTACCACCTAGCAAGTGTGGTGTCTGGCGGTGACACCACATTAAGTGCCTCATTTCCTAATCTAATTCTCCAGCATAATCTGATTTAACTCAACTATATTCCATTATTCTCGCTTTCTTTTCTTGATATTCATCTTAATCCTCCTTTTAAAACACTGTTCATTCCGTTCAGCCACTCTTCCAAGCCCTTTGTTGTCCCTGAGAGAATTACAGTGTTATCAGCAAATCTCAAAGTTTTTATGTCTTCTACATAAAATTTAACTCCTATTCCAAATTTTTCTTTCGTTTCCTTTATTGCTTGCTCAATGTACAGATTAAATAACATAGCGGATGGGTTGCAATCCGGTCTCACTTCTGTCGCAATAGCTGCTTCTCTTTCATGCCTCTCGACTCTTATGTCTGCCGTCTGGCTTCAGTATAAGTTGTAAATAGAATTACACTTCTTGTATTTTATCCTTGCTATCTATAGAATTTCAAAGAGCGTA
This sequence comes from Schistocerca americana, assembly GCF_021461395.2. NCBI lineage: Eukaryota > Metazoa > Arthropoda > Insecta > Orthoptera > Acrididae > Schistocerca > Schistocerca americana. Next base: position 440,523,923 of record NC_060119.1, on the reverse strand, counting down.
TTTGTCAAAAACTTTCTCTAAATCTACAATTTCTGTAAGCGTAGGTTTGCTTTTCCTTAACCTGTCACCTAAGAGAAGTCGTAGGGTCAGTACTGCGTCAAGTGTGCTTAAATTTGTTCGGAATCCAAACTGGTCTTCATCGAGGTCACCTTCTAACACTTATTCCATTCTTCTGTAAGGAATTCTTGCTATTTTGCAAACACGACTTATTAAAGTAATAGACTGGTAATATTAACACATATTGACACTTGCTTCTTTGGAATTGTACCATTATATTCTTATTGAAGTCTAAGTGTATTTCGCCTGTCACGTACATATTGATCACCACACGGAAGAGTTTTGTCATGGTTGGCTCTTGTAGGGCTGTCATTAATTCAGACGGAATGTTGTCTACTCCAGACGCCTTGTTTCGACTTAGGTGTTTGAGAGTTCTATCAAATTCTAGTCGCAGTATCGTATCTCCAAGCTCATCTTCATCTATGGCCTCTTCCATTTGTATAATATTGGCCTCAATTACATCTCCCTTATATAGACCCTCTACACACTTCTTCAACCGTTCTCCTTTCCTTTCTTTGCTTAAGACTGGTTTCCCATCTGCGTTCTTGATATTCATACAGGTGTTTCTCTTTTCTCAAAAGTTCTCTTTAATTTTCCTGTAGACAGCGTCTATCTTTCCCCTAGTGGTATATGCTTCTAAATCATTACATTTGTCGTCTAGCCATTACTGCTTAGGCATTTGCGCTCCTTGTCAATCTCATTTTATGACGTTTGCATTCCCTTTCACCTGCTTCATTTACTACAGCTTTCTATTTCTTCCTTCCATCTATAAAAATCGATATCTCTTGTTCTAACCAAGTATTTCAACTAGGCCTCGCCTTTTTACCTACTTGATCATCTGCTGCCTTCACTGCTTTCACCTCTCAAAGCTGCACCTTCTTCACTTACTCTATTCCTTTCCCCTGTTCTTGTCAATCGTTTCCCAATGCTGCTTCTGAAAGTGTCAGCGACCTCTAATTCTTTCAATTTATCCAGGTTCCATCTCTAAAATTTCCTACAATTTTGCGATGTCTTCAATTTTAATTTACAGTTCATAATGAATAAATCGTTGTCATAGTCCACGTCTGCCCTGGAACTGTCTTATAGTTTAAAATCTGGTTCCGAAATCTTTGTCTTAACATTATACAATCACTCTGAAACCTTCCGGTGTCTCCAGGTCTCTTACGTGCATACAGCCCTCGTTCATGATTTTTAAACCAAGTAGTAGCGACGATAAAATTAAGCTCTGTGCGAAATTCTATCAGTCGGTTTCCTCTTTCATTCCTTTCCCCCAATCCATATTCACCTATTTTTCCTTCTCTTCCTTTACCTGCTATCGATTTACAATCCCCCAATACTATTACATATTTGTCTCACTTAACTATCTGAATAATTTCTTTTATCTCATCATTTCTTCAATCTCTTCATCGTCTGCGGAGGTAGATGGCATACAAACTTGTACTACTGTGGTGAGTGTGGGCTTCGTGTCTTTCGTGGCTACAATAATGTGTTTTTACAACGCTGTTCATAGTAGCTTAATCGCAATGCTGTGTTCTTATACATTATTAAACTTACTTCTGCATTGCCCCTATTTGATTTTGTATTTATAATCCTGTATTCAAATGTCCAAAAGTCTTGTTCTTCCTGCCATAGAACTTTGCTAATTCCCAGTATATCTAGCTTTAACCTGCCACTTTCCTTTTTTAAATTTTCTAACCTACCTGCCCGATTAGGGGATCCGACATTCCACGCTCCGATCCTTAGAACACCAGTTTCGTTTCTGCCGATAACGAAAGCCTCCTTCTTAGCCCCCGCCCAGAAGTACGAATGGGGGCTATTTTAGCTACAGAATATTTTATCTAAGAAAATGCCACGTCATCTAACCATACAGTGGTGCTTAATGCCCTCGGAAAAAGTTACGGCCGTAGTTTTCCCTTGCTTTTAGCCATTGGCAGTACCAGCACAGCATGGCCGTTTTGGTTGATCAGTTCAACTATTCAGACTGTTGCCACTACGACTACTGAAAAGGCTGCTACCTCTGCTTAGGAACGACACGTTTGTATAGCCTCTCAACAGATACCCCTCCGTTGTGGCTGCACCTGTGGTATCGCTGTGTCATTGGGAGGGGTGGTATTTCTTTAATATATTTGGTATTCTGGGTGTTTATTTGTGTTTGTACACTTAGGTGACAAAAGTCATAGAAAATGCACATATACAGATAACGGTAGTGTCATGTACACAAGTTATAAAAGCGCAGTGCTTTGGTGGAGCTGTCATTTGTACTCAGGTGATTCAGGTGAACAGGTTTCAGACACACATCGGGAACTAGCAGACTTTTAATACGGAATGGTAGTTGGAGCTAGCTGCATGGTACATTCAGTTTCGAAAATCGTTAGGGAAGTAAAGAACTCGAGATCCAAGTGTCAAGTGTATGCCTAGAATATCACTTTTCGGGCATTACCCATCACCATCGACAACCAAGAGGCCGACGGCCTTCATTTAACGACCGAGAGCAGCTGCGTTTGCTTATGGTTGTCTGCAGCTCCACTCCTGGGCTTGTTCATATCAGTTGGACCCTAGACGACCGAAAATCGTGACGTGGTGAGATGAGTTCCGAGTACAGTTATAAGCGCTGATGGTAGGGTTCGAGTGTGGTGCAGATCCCACGAAACCATGGGTCCCAGTTGTCAGCAAGGTACTGCGCAAGCTGGTGGTGGCTCCGTAATAGTTGGGCTGTGTTTACATGGGGGCACTCAACTGCGCGGTCATCAACGCCTGTACAAAGTCCCAAATTTTACACAGTCCAATTTTTTTCACAGTCCAATCTAGCCACTGTCACGAAAGATGATGATGGATAAATGATGAAGACAACACGAACACCGAGTCACCGGGCGGGAAAAATCCCCAACCTGGTCGGGAATCGGAGCCATGACCTTGTGATCCAGAGGCAGCAATGCTAGCCACTAGACCACGAACTGCGGACGGGTTCTCTGGATGTTCGGCTACATGGAGACCACTTGCAGTCATTCATGGACGTCAAGTTCCGACACAACGATGCAGTTTTTATGGATGACAATGCGCATGTCACCGGTTCAAAATGGTTCAAATGGCTCTGAGTACTATGGGACTTAACATCTGAGGTCATCTGTCCCCTAGGACTTAGAACTACTTAAATCTAAATAACCTAAGGGCATTACACACATCCATGCCCGAGGTAGGATTCGTACCTGCGACCGTAGCAGTCGCGCGGTTCCGGACTGAAGCGCCTAGAAGCGATAGGCCACAGTGGCCGGCTGCATGTCACCGGACAATAATTGTTCGCGATTGGTTTAAAGAACATTCTGGACATTTCGAGTGAATGGTTTGGCCACCCTTATCACTCGACATGAACCCCATCGAACTTTTATGGGAGATAATCGGCATATCATTTCGGGCAGAAATCCAGCATAGGCAACACTTTCGCAATTATGGGCGGCTATAGAGGCGGCAAGGGTGGTAACATTAAGAGTGGAACGGGAATGCCACTGTTAAATGCAGAGGAGACAGCGGATAGGCGGAAAGAGTACATTAAAGGTCTCTATCAGGGGGAAAATTTCTCTAATGTAATAGAAGAAGAAGATATAGAAGCTGTAGGGAATCCAGTATTACACTCCTGGAAATGGAAAAAAGAACACATTGACACCGGTGTGTCAGACCCACCATACTTGCTCCGGACACTGCGAGAGGGCTGTACAAGCAATGATCACACGCACGGCACAGCGGACACACCAGGAACCGCGGTGTTGGCCGTCGAATGGCGCTAGCTGCGCAGCATTTGTGCACCGCCGCCGTCAGTGTCAGCCAGTTTGCCGTGGCATACGGAGCTCCATCGCAGTCTTTAACACTGATAGCATGCCGCGACAGCGTGGACGTGAACCGTATGTGCAGTTGACAGACTTTGAGCGAGGGCGTATAGTGGGCATGCGGGAGGCCGGGTGGACGTACCGCCGAATTGCTCAACACGTGGGGAGTGAGGTCTCCACAGTACATCGATGTTCTCGCCAGTGGTCGGCGGAAGGTGCACGTGCCCGTCGACCTGGGACCGGACCGCAGCGACGCACGGATGCACGCCAAGACCGTAGGATCCTACGCAGTGCCGTAGGGGACCGCACCGCCACTTCCCAGCAAATTAGGGACACTGTTGCTCCTGTGGTATCGGCGAGGACCATTCGCAACCGTCTCCATGAAGCTGGGCTACGGTCCCGCACACCGTTAGGCCGTCTTCCGCTCACGCCCCAACATCGTGCAGCCCGCCTCCAGTGATGTCGCGACAGGCGTGAATGGAGGGACGAATGGAGACGTGTCGTCTTCAGCGATGAGAGTCGCTTCTGCCTTGGTGCCAATGATGGTCGTATGCGTGTTTGGCGCCGTGCAGGTGAGCGCCACAATCAGGACTGCATACGACCGAGGCACACAGGGCCAACACCCGGCATCATGGTGTGGGGAGCGATCTCCTACACTGGCCGTACACCACTGGTGATCGTCGAGGGGACACTGAATAGTGCACGGTACATCCAAACCGTCATCGAACCCATCGTTCTACCATTCCTAGACCGGCAAGGGAACTTGCTGTTCCAACAGGACAATGCACGTCCGCATGTATCCCGTGCCACCCAACGTGCTCTAGGAGGTTTAAGTCAACTACCCTGGCCAGCAAGATCTCCGGATCTGTCCCCCATTGAGCATGTTTGGGACTGGATGAAGCGTCGTCTCACGCGGTCTGCACGTCCAGCACGAACGCTGGTCCAACTGAGGCGCCAGGTGGAAATGGCTTGGCAAGCCGTTCCACAGGACTACATCCAGCATCTCTACGATCGTCTCCATGGGAGAATAGCAGCCTGCATTGCTGCGAAAGGTGGATACACACTGTACTAGTGCCGACATTGTGCATGCTCTGTTGCCTGTGTCTATGTGCCTGTGGTTCTGTCAGTGTGATCATGTGATGTATCTGACCCCAGGAATGTGTCAATAAAGTTTCCCCTTCCTGGGACAATGAATTCACGGTGTTCTTATTTCAATTTCCAGGAGTGTAGTATCAGAATTTAAGAAAGCTTTGGAGGACTTAAATAAGGCAGAAGGAATACATAAAATTCCATCAGAATTACTAAAATGATTGAGGAAATTGGCAACAGACTATTCACGTTGTGTGTAGAATGTATGACTCCGGTGACATTCCATCTGACTTTCGGAAAAATATCGCCCACATCATTCCGAAGACTACAAGACAAGTGCGAGAATTATTGCACAATAAGCTTAACATCCTATACAGAAGAATGGAGAAGAAAATTGAGGCAGTGTTAGATGACGAGAAGTTTGGCTTTAGAAAAAGTAAAGGCACCAGAGAGAAAATTCTGACGTTGCGGTTGATAGTGGTGGCAAGACTTTAGAAAAATCAAGACAGGTTAATAGGATTTGTCGACCTGGAAAAATCGTCCGACAGTGTAAAATTGTACAGGATGTGAGAAAAATAGGGGTAAGTTATACAGAGAGACAGGTAATATGTTCAAGAACCAAGAGAGAATAATAAGAGTGGACGACCAAAGGCGAAGTGCTCGAATTAAAAGTGGTGTGAGACAGGGATGGAGTCTTTCGCCCCTGCTGTTCAATCTGTACATAAAAAAGGAATGATGAAAATAATAGAAAGGTTCAGGAGTGGGATTAAAATTAAAGACAACACGAACACCCAGTCACCGGGCGGGAAAAATCCCCAACCTGGTCGGGAATCAATGAGACAATTCGCTGATGGCATTGCTATCCTGAGGTAAAATGAAAAAGAACTACTTGATATGCTGAATGGAATGAACATTCTAATGAGTAAAAAATATGGACTGAGAGTAAATCAAAGAAAGACTTTCGTAATGAGACGTAGCAGAAATGACAACAGCGACAACTTAAGATCAGGAAGCAGATGAAGTTAAGGAATTCTACTACACAGGCAGCAAAATAACTAGTGACAGACGGAGCAAGGACGAAATCAAAAGCAGACTGGCCAAAAGAGATCTACTAGTAAAAAACGGTCGTAATTAGAGAAAGAAATTTCTGAGAATGCACGTTTGGAGCACAGCACTGTATGGCAGTGAAACACGGACTGTGGGAAAACTGGAACAGAAGACAATCTTAGCATTTGAGAATTGGTGCTACAGACGAATGTTGAAAATTGGGTGGACGGATAAGGTAAGGAATGAGGAGGTTCTGCGCAGAATCGGAGAGGAAAGGAATATGTGGAAAAGACTGACATGGAGAAGGTACAGGAAGGTGGGACATGTGTTAAGACAACAGGGAATGACATACGTAGTACGAGACGGATATGTAGAGGGCAAAAACTGTAGAGGAAGACAGATATTGGAATTCATCCAGCAAATAATTGAGGATGTAGGTTGCAAGAGATGAAGAGGTTGGCACAGGAGAGGAATCCGTGGTGGGCCGCATCAAACCAGTCAGAAGACAGATGAAATAAAAAGAAAAAAAAGAGGCAGCATGGCTCAGTATTTCTGCAAGGGACTTCCAAGTTATTGCCTCTATACCATGTCGAGCTGCTGCACTACACCGGCCAAAAGGAGGTCCGATAATATATTAGGAGGTATGTCATGACGTTTGTCACCTCACTATATGTTAAAGTGTACCATTTCTTTCAGTTAATCATGTTATGAGTGTTCCTGTTTTGTGTATTTCAGTGTGTGGCTTAGTGTCTGCATTGCTTGTTGGATTCTGTGGTGTTTCTGTTCTCTACTTGTTTTCAGTTTTCTTTACTTGTGTTTTGGTTTTGTGGTTGAGGCTATGTAACATACGGACATAAACCATTGCTTGTGGGCTGTATTGTTTGCATTTATTTCTCATAGTTTTCTTTCCTGACTGGGATTTATGCAGCATGTGTAACATGGGTCGTATGGACACTAATTTCTGATTTTGTGGGTAATTGGATGTGACATGTATAATTGTGTCTGTGTCTGCTAGATTCCTGAATATGTCAAGTATGTGTTTTTTTCTGTCTCTCTTTAGTACTACACAGGTTGCCTAGAAGGTAATGCACCGCATTTGTTTTCTTCAACAATTCTTTATTGAACATGATGAGAATTACACACAAGAAAGAATGGTGTTTTCTCTACACACCCTATTTTTCCACGTAATCTCCGTCCCGCTCTGTGGCCTTCTTCCATCGCGAAACTAGAGCGTGTATGCCCTGTCTTTACCAATCCTTGTCCTGGTGGCGAAGCCAATGGTTAACTGTGTGAATCACCTCCTCATCGTCTTCAAAATGTCTTCTACGAATGGCTTCCTTTAACGGCCCAAAGAAGTGGAAGTCCGAGCGAGCTAGGTCAGGGCTGTAGAGTGGACGGGGTAATACTGTTAAACCCTTTTTTTGCGATGTGTTCAGCAGTCCTCAGACTTTTCTGGAGCCGAGTGTTATCGTGTTGCAGCAAAACATGTGGGTTTCTGTGGCGCCGAAGTCGCAGGAAGCACGTCTTGAGTTTTGTTAATGTGTTGATATATGCTTCCGAATTAATGATTCCACTTCTTGGTATCACATCAATGAGAATCACTCCTTCACAGTCCCAGAACACGGCCATCATGACCTTACCGGCCGAAGCAGTTGTTTTGAACTTTTTCTTCTGTGTGGAGTGGGAATGGCGCCATTCCATCGACTGTCCTTTTGTTTTCGGTTCAAAATGGGGATCCCAGGTTTCATCACCTGTCACAAACCGGGCAAGAAAGCCTCCCCCTTAGCTTCAAAACGTTGCAACAAATCAAGACAAATGTTTTTTCTGTGCGATTTGTGATCCACCGTTAGACACTTTGGGGATCCATCTTCCACACACTTTTGAATATCCAAGAGTGCACATACTTGCATCCTCACTTTCTTTACTGGTTGACAGATGCAGCGCCAACTGCTGAATCGTAATGCGTCTGTCCTCGCGAATGACATCAGCTCTTTTCAACATGTCAGGTGTGACAGCCACGGATGGTCTCCCCGACCGCAGCAAATCGTGGAGCTCCGCCGAACCGCCTGCTGATGACCTCACCCTCCGTGGCCAGCGACTAACTGTACTTCTATCGACAGCAGATGTTCTCTAGACTTAACAAGCGTTTGTGAATATTCCCCACAGTTTCTTTCTTTGCAGTGAGAAATTCATCACCTACAGACGCCATTTTGTAACTGTCTTGCAGCTACGCTATCTGTCGGAAGCGACGGAAACTTGGCGCGCTCACTTGGGAGACTTCAAATAATACATACGTATCATTTCGCATTCGTAGCCTTGTTTTCGGCTGAGGAAAAAGAAATGCGGTGCATTACTTTCTGGGCAACACTCGTATTTCCAAAAAATGTATTTGATTTTGTGTGTCGTTTTCCAGGATAAACCGAATACTTTTATGTATACTGTTAATATCTGTATCATGCTTATCTACTTTCTCTGTTGATTCATCTTACACACAGATTATAACATCCACGTATTGATACCAGTAAACAATTTTGTATCCTATCTTTTGATGACTGAATCAAACATTGTGTTTTCTATGTGGTTGATGAATACGTTTGTCGTATTTCAAGCTACTACTGATTTGTTGGAGCCGTTATTAGCGCTGCAAAGGAAGCTATCGCGCGATGGTCAGGGAAGGTTACATAGGCCTACCAAGAAAGAACGAACAGAGAGGACAGCTTTATAATCAGTTAACAGATAGCAGTGACGGAGAGGTAGGAGACAAACTTTTGACCAGATTAATGCAACAAGACGGCTTAAGTGGATAGATATAGTTGAGGAGATGAATTTCACAAAATCGAGCATAAGGTCTTGGACCGTTGTGGGAAAGCTTGGGATCGCTAGCAAGTTACTTCTGGCGAACGTTCAATCCTCCTAATGTTGTTGCTGCCCACATTTTCAATACTTCAAGAGCGCCATAGGAACGCTGTCACGCCATTGCAGTAGCAAGGGAGCTCAAACAATTGAAACAGGCATCTGATGAAATGTCAGGATAATCTGATACAGTCCAAGAAGTTAATCTGGCTATGAAGAAAACGAAGCTCGGCAAAGCTCTAGGATTTGATGGTATTCACTCAGGGGTCCTTCATTACTGGGAGAAGTATGCAAAGAATTAGCTCGCTGTACTATTTTCTGATATACCGGTAGTGGGAAACATACCATCAGTCGAAAAAAATTTCTAGCTTTATTAAAACTTTGAAAAGAAACTATTAGATTTCAAAGATATCGTCTAGTTATCCTACTCTGAAATATCTTTGAACTGCTAGAAAGAATCATTCTCAACAGGTTTCACCATAAAATACCGGAATCAGTTCCACCTGAACAAGTCGGTTTCCGACCAAAAGAAGCTGCTCTGACCAGATTCTCTCATTAACTACATTAGCTGATTTCAAAGGCAGATGAAATCATCCGTGGTATTCGTAGATTTAAAGCAGCATTGAAACAGTGTGGGGACCTGGATTAACATGTAAATTCCTTCGTATTATTCACTATGGTGTGATTGCATTACTGCTAAGACAGAGGCAGTGCATGATCCCAAATGTGTATTGGAACACATGGAGCACGAAAATAAAGTTGAATGATGGGCTTTCCCAAGGCTCCATATTAACTCGTCCATACGGTTAAGAGCACTCGCACCTTCTGGCTAAAGAACTAAAACTACGCTCGAACAGGCCATGAAGGCTCAATGGTACCGATCTGTCGCCGTGTCATCCTCAACCCACAGGCGTCGCTGGATGCGGATATGGAAGAGCGTGTGGTCAGCACATCGCTCTCCCAGTTTACGAGACCGGAGCCGTTACTTCTCAGTCAAGTATCTCCTCAGTTTGATCACAAGGGCTGAGTGCGCCCCACTTGCCAACAGCGCTCAGCAGACCGGGTGGTCTCCATCCAAGTGCTGTCCCAGCCCGACAGCGCTTAACTTGGTTGATCTGACGGGAACCGGTGTTACCACTGCGGCAAGGCCGTTGCCCCACCTTCTGGCTACTAGTGTTCAAATGTTCAAATGTGTATGAAATCTTATGGGACTTAACTGCTAAGGTCATCAGTCCCTAAGCTTACACACAACTTATTCTAAATTATCCTAAGGACAAACACACACACACCCATGCCCGAGGGAGGACTCGAACCTCCGCCGGGACCAGCCGCACAGTCCGTGACTGCAGCGCCTCAGACCGCTCGGCTAATCCCACGCGGCTGGCTACTAGTCCTAAGTTACATAGCTCCACGATAAGTGCGAAAACGACGAAAACTTACGGAAGAATTTTAAAAAATTCAAAATAATCAGCAACTTCTTTTAAATTCGTTCTCTGAATACACAAATATTGTTACGTAGAAGAAGGTGTAATTAGATGAATGACGAACACTAACTTCACTTAATGAAGGTTTATTCAGCACTTGCACACACAAGAGCGCGTAGCGAACTGCCTCCAGCCAGAAGACATACAGTATATATACAGCTACAGAACATTCCAGTACAATGATTATTGATATTTGTGGATACTTCTAGAATGTCCTCGAACCGAATACAGAAATTAAAATTTTACAGTTTAGGTGAGTTTCGAACTTACGACCCTCGATGCAGCAGGGTAGTACCATAACCGCTATACCAATGTGACGGTGCTACTGGGGTCCTTCTGCGACAATGCTCCCTCCTTAAGAGAACAGCGTTTCGGTGTTACGTCCTCCTAGTCCGGAAACGAGTCATCGTTCCTGCATACTCCGACTCCCAATGACTGATGTTCGCTCTGGCGGTGATCTTCTTAGAACTTCCTTTGCCGCTACGCTCTTCGTCACCTTTCCGCTTGTTGCCTGTCGCTGGAGCTTCGAATTTACCCTGGGTTTGCAGGCTCCTTATAGGGCCTCATTCAAAGGACGTGGACCGTTGTCTGTGTCCTGTGTCGGGGTCGAAATCTGCAACTTCATAAGTAACATCAGACAACTGTCTTACAACCTTTTAAGGCCCAAAGTAGCGCTTGAGGAGCTTCTCAGAGAGACCAACCTTCCGAACAGGAGTGAAGATCCAGACGAGGTCACCAGGCTGGTAGACAACAGGGCGGTGGCTCGCGTCATACCTTCGGCGATCGTTATCTTGAGCCTGCAGCGTGCGGAGTCGAGTAAACTGCCGAGCTTCTTCAGCTCTGTTTAACAGCTGGCCGATGTAGTCGTCGTCCAAGTCATCACGATGTATCGGAAACACATTGTCCATCGTCGTAGTCGCTTCACGCCTATACACCAGGAGAAATGGCGTAAATCATGTGGTGTCTTGTTTGGAGGTGTTGTAGGCAAACGTCACGAAAGATAGCACCTCATCCCAGTTGCTCTGCTCAACATTGACGAACATTGGCAGCATGTCGGCCAAGGTCTTATTAAGGCGCTCAGTAAGCACGTTAGTTTGCGAATGGTAGGCAGTCGTCATGTGATGAGTAATGATCCACTGACGGTTTATCTTTGTCACCAAAATTCGATTGAAAAACTTTCCCTAGATCCATAATTAACGACATTGGGGCACCGTGTTTTAATACAATGTCTTCCACAATGAATTTGGCTCCCTCGAATGCTTCGGCTGTTTTCACGACTTTTGTAATGGCATAGCGTGTCAGATAATCAGTGCAAACAATAATCCATCCATTGCCAATAGTAGACGTTAGAAATCAGCTGAGGTCAATTCCAACACGCTGCAAAGGCGTTTCGGCTGGTGAAAGTGGTATGAGGCGGCCAGGTGGTTTCTGAGGAACTGCCTTTCTCCTCCGGTACTCTCGACACTGCGACACATAGTGACGGACACCCCTAAGTAAACCTGGCCAGAAAAATCTCTTGCGGATCCTATCGTATGTCTAAATAAATCCTAAATGTCCGGCCTCAGGTGTGTCATGGAATTTCTGTAGAACATCTAAGCGCATGTCTTTAGGAATCACTGGTAGCCACCTCTTTCCAAACGTATCAAAGTTTTTCTTGCAAAGTAATCCATCAACTACCTTAAATTGTCCTTTCACATCCTCTGAACGAATTAAGGCAAGCATAATTTGAGATATCTTGGCGTCTGGAGTGCAGCGAGACAGTCACTATCTTCATCAAAGTCTTGATGGTCTTGCACAGGGTTTCTTGAGAGACAGTCGGCATCTTGGAGTTTTCTTCCACTTTTGTACACCATGGTAATGTAATACTCTTGAAGACGTAGTGCCCACATGGCAAGTCGTCCTGTTAGATCCTTAAGACCTGTCAACCAACCAAATGAATGATGGTTTGTAACAACTGTGAATCGCCTCCACAGAGATACTGTCGAAATCTGCACATGGTCTAGATCACAGCAAGACATTCTCTTTCTGTTGTTGAGTAGTTTCTCTCGGCTTTCATAAGTGTCCTTGAAGCATAGGTATTAAACCTTCTCTTTTCCATCCGAAATTTGCACCAGAACAGCACCGATCCCATATCCACTGGCATCTGTGTGCAGTTATGTAGGTGCTCTCTCATCATGCAGACCAAGTACAGGATCAGTCGTCAGAGCTTTTCGCAGCACATCGAAAGAATCTTGTTGAGCACCACCCCAGATAAATTTAACATCGGCTTTTAACAACTCTTGGAGTGGCTTGGCTTTGATAGAAAAGTCTTTGATAATACGACAGTAATAAAAACATAATCCGAGGAAGCTTCTCACATCTGTAGTAATTTTAGGAATAAGAAATTCTGTTATACATCTCACCTTTTCTGGGTCTTGCCCCACACCTTCGTTTGACACAAGGTGTCCAAGTATTTTGATTTCTTTTGCTCCAAAGAGACAGTTTCTTGTATTAAGTTTCAGCCTGCGTTGTCGGAGACACTTAAGAACGGCCCCCAAGTCTTTTTATTTGTTCATCAAATGTCTTTGGGAACAATATAATGTCATCTAAATAACAAAGACACATCGTCCTCTTTAGGTGCCTTGTAAGATTATCCATCATCCGTTCAAAAGTTGCTGGTGCATTACACAAACCAAATGGCATTACCTTAAACTCATACAGGAACTCAGGGGTGATGAATGCAGTTTTCTAACGATCAGCCTCATCTACTTCGATTTGCCAGTATCCCGAGTACATGTCTACGGCTGAGAAAAACTTAGCGGCCTTCAGACAATCTAGTGTATCGTCAATTCGTGGAAGAGGGTAAACGTCCTTTTTAATCATATTATTAGGCTTCCTGTAATCAACACAAAAGCGCCAATTGCCATCCTTCTTCCTGACGAGAACCACTGGTGACGACCATGGGCTCTGCGAAGGCTGAATGATGTCATTCTTCATCATTTTCTCTACCTCGTCGCGAATTATTCGACGTTCCGTTGCTAACAAATGGTATGCTCTCTGGCTTATTGGTTGACGTTCTCCAGTGCTAATCCGGTGCTTCAACGTCGATTTGTCTAATTTGCTCTTCACCAATGAACTGAAGTATTCAGAGAACTTTTGAAGAATGGCAAGTAGCTTCCACTGTTGTTCTTCAGTGAGATCTGGTGATCGACGAGCTAGAAGACCTTGTCTCATAGTGGTAGCGCTAATTTCGCCCACAGACTCGGCATGGGAGGTTTCCATGACGCTCAGCTGTTCTGCAATTAGCGGCTCAGCGTTTGCTACGCACTTGCATCTTGGAAGGATCTGCGGTCTCGGTGACAGTTAACTATCCACAATTCACCGAATCCTTTCTTAAACGAGACGACAGACGCTGGGATGATCAAGTTAGACTTCAGTGGTATGCTTCTCTCCATTCCACTACAAGATCCATGGGTTGATGCATGGCGTGGAACATGCAGTTGCCTTTCTAGCGCTGACTGGAGGAATGATCACTTCATCCAGCTCACATAGTCTCCACACACTCGGATGCGCATCTTCCTGTCCACAGTATCCCATCTCGTCTAGCATGATCTTCAAGAGACTAAAATCTGTAATTGCTTGAGGAGCTTTCAAAAACTCCTATCCGAGAATGACGTAATTACTACACTCTTGTAAGACGATGAATTCTAAGGGCTACGTATGGCCTCTTACACCCACACGAATGACACACCTTCCTGTAGTTTTTTCATTAGCCACCTTCAGCAGAGATGTTTTGCTGTCGACCAATACGGTTTTCTGCAACTGGCGACTGTACTTCTCCGAAATGACTGAATATGGTGCTCCAGAGTCCACAAGAGCTTGGGCTGGTCGGCCATCCATGAGGATATCGACGTAGTTTCCAATCATTTTTGCAGTGATCTATGGCGGAGGATTTTTCCCTTCGGCGGCCTCACCTTCAAGGAAGGTCGCACCCTTTTGTTTTCCAGGTTGCGGCGGCTAGGTGATCGGCTGGAGCTTCTAAATGGCGATGGAGACCTTCATCGGCGTGTTGGGGAGCGTCCTCTCCAGCGGCTAGCTGGCGTCGATGGTGACCTACGTCGTCCTGCACTTACATCTTCTTGTTCATTTTCCTCCTCCTGGAACTGACGTCGGCTAAGATCGGTCTGCTATCTTCATGCGCGGGCGTCATCAAATATCCGCCGCCTTTCTCTACAATAGCACGCCACATGTCTCGGTCGTCCGCAGTGGAAACATACTGGTTTGTTATCCTGAGTCCTCCAGACGTCAGTCTTCCTTGGTGCCCAAACAGCATTCTCATGCGGCATTGTAGGAACGTAACTTCGCCTGGGTCTCGACTTTTTCACTGTTTTAAATGGAAATGAAGGACGAGATACTGGGTTCAATGTCTGTTCCGCTTCCTTCCTTACGACCTCTTGAAGCGTCTCGGTTTTTTGCTCGCCGTGTAATCCAAGTGCCTTCCGAACTTCATCTCTCAGGGTCCCTTTGAATAGGTCAGGCGTGCACTACACGCAGGAAGAGGCTACAAGGGTAGCGGAGAGCGTGTGGAGTGCACATGTGGGTTTTTTAGGTTAAAGAAATCCCTCCCTAGGCCCGACAAGACGCCTTCTGAGACGCGACAAGGTAGCAGTAGGCAAAACGCAACAGGGAATGACGATATTAATGTGGTAATAATGAACTGCAGGAGCATCTATAGAAAGGTCCCAGAACTGCTCTCATTAATAAACGGTCACAATCCCCAAATAGTACTAGGGACGGAAAGTTGGCAGAAACCAGATGTACACAGTAATGAGATTCTAAGCTCAGATTGGAATGTATACCGCAGAGACAGGCTGAACAGTGAAGAAGGAGGCGTTTTTATTGCGATAAAAAAGGCAATCGTATCGAAGGAAATTGACGGAGATCCGAAATGTGAAATAATTTGGGTGAAGGGCACGGTTAAAGCCGGCTCAAACATGGTAATTGGATGTCTCTATAGGCCCCCTGGCTCAGCAGCTGTTGTGGCAAACCACCTGAAGGAAAATTTGGAAAATATTTCGAGTAGATTTCCCGACCATGTTATAGTTCTGGGTGGAGATTTTAATTTACCAGATATAGACTGGAAGACTCAAACGTTTATAACGGGTAGCAGGGACAAAGAATCCAGTGAAATTTTTTTAAGTGCAATATCTGAAAACTACCTTGAGCAGTAAAACAGAGAACCGACTCGTGGCGATAACATATTAGACCTTTTGGTGACAAACAGACATGAAGTATTTGAAACAGTTAATGCAGAACAGGGAATCAGCAATCATAAAGCGGTTACAGCATCGGTGATTTCAGCCGTAAATAGAACAATTAAAAAAAGGTCGGAAAATTTTTCTGTTTAGCAAAAGTGACAAAAAGCAGATTTCAGAGTACTTGACGGCTCAACACAAAAGTTTTAAGTACAGATAGTGTTGAGGATCAGTGGACAAAGTTCAAAACCATAGTACAGTATGCATTAGATGAGTATGTGCCAAGCAAGATCGTAAGAGATGGAAAAGAGCCACCATGGTACAACAACCGACTTAGAAACCTGCTACGGAAGCCTAGGGAACTTCACAGCAAACATAAACATAACGTAAGCCTTGCAGACAAACAAAAATTACACGGAGCGAAATGTAGTGTAAGGAGAGCTCTGCGAGAGGCTTCAATGAATTCGAAAGTAAAGTTCCATGTACTGACTTTGGCACAAAATCCTAAGAAATTTTGGTCATATGTCAAAGCGGTAGGTGGATCAAAACAAAATGTCCACACTTTCTGTGACCCAAATGGCACTGAAACAGAGAATAACAGACTAAAGGCCGAAATACCAAATGTCTTTTTCCAAAGCTGTTTCACAGAGGAAGGCTGCACTGTAGTTCCATGTCTAGATTGTCGCACAGATGACAAAATGGTCGAGATCGAAATAGATGACAGAGGGATAGAAAAACAATTAAAATCGCTCAAAAGAGGAAAGGCCGCTGGAGCTGATGGGATACCAGTTCTATTTTACACAGAGTATGCGAAGGAACTTGCCCCCCACCTCCCACCCCAACCCCCCACCCCACCCCATTTTCTAGCGGTGTACCGTAGGTCTCTAGAAGAGCGTAGCGTTCCAAAAGATTGGAAAAGGGCACTGATCATCCCCGTTTTCAAGAAGGGACGTCGAACAGATGTGCGGAACTATAGACCTATATCTCTAACGTCGATCAGTTGTAGAATTTTGGAACACGTATTATGTTCGAGCATAATGATTTTTCTGGAGACTACAAATCTACTCTGTAGGAATCAGCATGTGTTTCCCAAAAAGACGATCGTGTGAAACCCAGCTCCCGCTATTCGTCCACGAGGGCCATAGACACGGGTTCCCAGGTAGATGCCGTATTTCTTGACATCCGCAAGGCGTTCGATTCAGTTCCCCACAGTCGTTTAATGAACAAAGTAAGAGCATATGGACTATCAGAGCAATTGTATGATTGGATTGAAGAGTTTCTAGATAACAGAAGGAAGCATGTCATTCTCAATGGTGAGAAGTCTTCTGAAGTGAGAGTGATTTCGGGTGTGCCGCAGGGGAGTGTCGTGGGACCTTTGCTATTCACAACATATATAAAAGACCTTGTGGATAACATCGGAAGTTCACTGAGGCTTTTTGCGGATGATGCTGTAGTATATCGAAAGGTTGTGACAATGGAAAATTGTACTGAAATACAGGAGGATCTGCAACGAATTGACGCATGGTGCAGGGAATGGCAATTGAATCTCAATGTAGACAAGTGTAATGTGCTGCGAATACACAGAAAGAAAGATCCTTTATCATTTAGCTACAATATAGCAGGTCAGCGACTGGAAGCAGTTAATTCCATAAATTAGGCATTAGGAGTGATTTAAAATGGAATGACCATATAAAATTAATCGTCGGTAAGGCAGATGCCAGACTGAGATTCATTGGAAGAATCCTAAGGCAATGCAATCCGAAAACAAATGAAGTAGGTCACAGTACACTTGTTCGCCCACTGCTTCAATACTGCTCACCGGTGTGGGATCCGCACCAGATGGGGTTGATAGATGAGATACAGAAGATCCAAAGGAGAGCAGCGTGCTTCGTTACAGGATCATCTAGTAATAGCGAAAGCGTTACGGACATGATAGATAAACTCCAATGGAAGAATCTACAAGAGAGACGCTCAGTAGCTCGGTACAGGCTTTTGTTGAAGTTTCGAGAACGTACCTTCACCGAGGAGTCAAGCAGTATATTGCTCCCTCCTATGTATATCTTGCAAAGAGACCATGAGGATAAAATCAGATTAGGGCCCACACAGAGGCATACCGACAATCTTTCTTTCCACGAACAATACGAGACTGGAATAGAAGGCAGAACCGATAGAGGTACTCAAGGTACCCTCTTCCACATACCGTCGGGTGACTTGCGGAGTATGGATGTAGATGTAGATGAAGATCTGACGAAGAACACTTGTGAAATCAGTTGCTTCCTCCAACACAGACGTCGATACGACATTTGGAAGCCGTTCAAACTTCTTGCGTGTAATTCTTTTTTGATGAATTGTCGCGATATACTGGAACCATTTTATGACGTCGTCTGCTGTCGAAACCTCCTTCAGGAATAGGGCTTCATACAAGACCTCAGCAACACCCTTCATGAGATGTGCAACCTTATCTTCCTCCTTCAATATAGGATCCACTATTTTTCACAGCTCCAAGACATCTTGAATGTAGGATGCTGTAGTTTCTCCTAGACGCTGTGTCTTGCACTTTAATTTATCTTCAGCCTTGCACTTCTATCGTTGTGTGTCGCCGAAATACTTGCACAGTTCCCCCTGGAATACTTCCCAGCCTGTGAACTTCTCCTCGTTGTTCTCATACCATTGTTTAGCAGTGCCCTCCAAGTAGAAAAATACGTCAGCCAAACACGCGATGTCATCCCATTTGTTAAATTTAGCTATATACTCATATACATTTAGCCACTTTTTTGGACCTTGGCCATCGTCACCCGACAACCCGGAAGGATGTCTCATGTGATGGCACACAGTTTCTGTTATTAGTAACGTCCTCTTCTTCTCCTGTCTCCGATAGATTGCGACCTGCTGAATATGGTTCGAACTCGGGTTTCTCGCCACATAAACGGCGGCTCTGTCGTGGCCTGATGGGAGCCACTGTGTCGTCGATAATGTGCGCTATCACAAGTCCCAATACCCAGCGCCCCCACCAGAATAATGTCACGTAGAAGAAGGAGTAATTAGCTGAATGACGGACACTAACTTCATTTAACGAGGGTTTATTCAGCACTTGCACATAAAAGAACGCGGAGCGAACTGCCACCGGCCAGAACACATGCAGTATACAGGGTGGTCCATTGATCGTGACCGGGCCAAATATCTCACGAAATAAGCGTCAATCGAAAAAACTACAATCACGAAACTTGTCTAGCTTGAAGGGGGAAACCAGATGGCGCTATGGTTGGCCCGCTAGATGGCGCTGCCATAGGTCAAACGGATATCAACTGCGCTTTTTTTTTTTTTTTTAAATAGGAACCCCCATTTTTATTACATATTCGTGTAGTACGTAAAGAAATATGAATGTTTTAGTTGGATCACTTTAATCGTTTTGTGGTAGATGGCGCTGTAATAGTCACAAACCTATGGCTCACAGTTTGAGACGAACAGTTGGTAACAGATAGGTTTTTTAAATTAAAATACAGAACGTAGGTAGGTCTGAACATTTTATTTCGGTTGTTCCAGTGTGATACATGTACCTTTGCGAATTTATCATTTCTGAGAACGCATGCTGTTACAGCGTGATTACCTGTAAATACCACATTAATGCAATAAATGCTCAAAATGAAGTCCGGCAACCTCAATGCATTTGGCAATACGTGTAACGACATTCCTCTCAACAGCGAGTAGTTCGCCTTCCGTAATGTTCGCACATGCATATTGTCAGGCGTTGTCGGTGGATCACGATAACAAATATCCTTCAACTTTCCCCACAGAAAGAAATCAGGGGACGTCAGATCCGGTGAACGTGCGGGCCATGGTATGGTGCTTCCACGACCAACCCACCTGTCGTGAAACATGCTATTCAATACCGCTTCAACCGCACGCGAGCTATGTACCGGACATTCATCATGTTGGAAGTACATCGCCATTCTGTCATGCAGTGAAACATCTTGTAGTAACATCGGTAGAACATTACGTAGGAAATGAGCATACATTGCACCACTTAGATTGCCATCGATAAAATGGGGGCCAATTATCCTTCCTCCCACAATGCCGAACCATACATTAACCCGCCAAGGTCGCTGATGTTCCACCTGTCGCAGCCATCGTGGATTTTCCGTTGCCCAGTAGTGCATATTATGCCGATTTACGTTACCGCTGTTGGTGAATGACGCTTCGTCGTTAAATAGAACGCGTGCAAAAAATCTGTCATCGTCCCGTAATTTCTCTTGTGCCCAGTGGCAGAAGAGTACACGACGTTCAAAGGCGTCGCCATGCAATTCCTGGTGCATAGAAGTGTGGTACAGGTGCAATCGATGTTGATGTAGCATTCTCAACACCGACGTTTTTTAGATTCCCGATTCTCGCGCAGTTTACCTGCTACTGATGTGCGGATTAGCCGCGACAGCAGCTAAAACACCTACTTGGGCATCATCATTTGTTGCAGGTCGTGGTTGACGTTTCACACGTAGCTGAACACTTCCTGTTTCCTTAAATGACGTAACTATCCGGCGAACGGTCCTTTTCCGTAGTTGGTAAACGTTCCATTTTAACACGGGTAATGTATCACGAAGCAAATTCCGTCTGCACTGGCGGAATGTTACGTGATACGACGTACGTATACGTTTGTGACTATTACAGCGCCATCTATCACAAAGCGAAAAAAGTGGTCCAACTAAAACATTCCTATTTCTTTACGCACTACACGAGTATGTAATAAAAAATGGGGGTTCCTATTTAAAAAACCGCAGTTGATATCCGCTTGACTTTGTAAGAGGTCCATGATTAAGGAATTTGTTACTAGCGCACTCGAGCAGATGTTATTTCGATGGATTGCTCACGCGGTGCCTGCGATATGTAAGCCGTAAGAGAATCTCAGACCAGAGAGCAGTGTTGTATGCAGTAAGAGCAGTGTCTGTAGCAGTAGCAGTAACTTGTTGCTACCAGTCTGGTGTATGGAGTTGGCTGGGCCGCTCTTGGAGCGATGGCGGTGCCTGAGCGTTGTAGTATAAGGTAAAAGCAGCCTCGCACATATGTAGTATTGTTATATCAAGTCCCATGTAAATGCTTTTAAAAGGAATTCTCTTAATAATAATCTTTCTTATAAAAATTAACTTTTGACAATCATTCAACTCTATTTAAAGATTTTACTAATTTCTCCAATCCATGGTTATCCTAATTATTGTAAAGAAAAATCAGTTGTTTCTTTTTATAAATGACAGATCTATCGGCCAGGGCTGTGCCAGAAAAGTTTAGTTTCGTATAGGAGCAGATATATACGCGTTATCCGGCGACTTTATTGAGGTAAGAATTTTCAACTTATTCAGTATGATCTTTCAGGGCCATGACGCAGCACTGCTGACGTCGAAAATTTACCAGTTTAAATTTACAGTCAATTATTGAAAGTTGTTAGTCACATTTTTTATTGAGAGATTAGTCTCAGAATATTATTGGTAGGTTTCGGAATTTATCTGTTGGTAGGTTACGCAGAATGTGAATGATATAATTATATATTTTACTGTCGGGAGGTTATAATTATATTTTTTAATGTTGGGAGGTTACACTTCTTGTGGGGAGGTTACACTTGGCGACAACCGGCCTGGATCGTATTTTTGTGAATTTCTCTGAGAAGCAGTGATATATCTGCCTGTATTTACACTATTGTTAAATGTAGTTTGCATCTGGCGCAACGCATTCACTAATTTGTCACTCTTTCTTTCACAGATCATCGGCAATTAATTGCTCTTTCTTGTTATTGTGTTTGTTCCATTTTTGCTTTGTCTTTGTTTGATTTTGTGCTTACCTTTGACTTGTGAAAATGCCGCGAAAATCTGATAACAATACATCGCGATGCGCAATGAGTGAAAAAGCCGACTCGAATAATTTGACCGATAATACTAGCGACACTCAGTGTGATAGTGATAATCCTCTAAATACAGATAATTAGTGCATGCAGATCACCAGTAATGATTTTATTCCGAATGATAAACAAACACATTCAGTTATGTCCACACTTAATTTAACGGCAATTGATGACGCGGCACGTTCCGTTCCAATGAACGGTGTCCAGTTTGACGAACATGATTGGCAAAATTTACACAGTGAACAGACAAATATTTCTAACGAAAGTGAACAATGTACTCAAAATATGTCAGATTTATTTGATTCCGGTGTAGTGACCAACAGTGCACATCCAATTGCAAACCTTTTCAAGAATCAGAGAATGACCAATTGGTTACACAAAACGTGACAAATGCAGATACACCACCACACAGCACAGAGAATAGAGTAGGTAATATTGGCATGGATCAAGTTATGGCATTCTTGCTACAACTTAATGAATCGAAGATACAACTTAATGAAAATCTCAAACAACATCTTAATGAAAATCTCAAACAACAACTTAATGAAAATCTCAAACTGTCGAATGAGAAATAAGACAACAATTTCAAACAACTTAATGAAAGTTTCAAACAGTGAATGAAAACCACGACAGGTCGTTCAAACAAATTAATTAAAAACTTGACACCTCTATTGAACAGCTTACTGAACAGAATTCAGCCGTTGCGGAGCAATGTAATGAAACTAAAAAACAATTACGTGAGGAAATTATGGCCTGCGCCAGGAATAACAGTGAAGAGATACGCAATACACATGCTGCCACAACTAAATTACTTAGAGAAGAAATTACTACAGCCGCTAAACAATGTTCTGAAAACGCAACACGGTTACGCGACGAGTTTAAATTAATGTCATCAAAACTTTCACGCACACTGGATGTGAAAGTAGACACGAAATTTGACCAACAGAACAGCCAAATTGACGAACGTTTTAATCACCACCTACAAAACAGTGAAACGCGTTACCGTAAATTTATACAGGAACAGAACAAAGTAAAGAAGCAAGTCATGGAAACAATTATTGTATAGAGACAGGAAGATAAGCGTAAGTTACTTACGAAAGCAAAAACATACGTAGACAACAAAGTTGATTGCTATAGTATCAGACGAAATCAATACTATCAGACAGATGAACACTGAACTGCATGGTGAAATATCCGATCTAAAAACAAAAACAGATCCTAACATACGTAGACAACAAAATGGATTGCTGTAGTATCAGACGAAATCAATACTATCAGACAGATGAACACTGAACTGCATGGTGAAATATCCGATCTAAAAACAAAAACAGATCCTAATATTCAGACTTTGGAAAATAAATATACAGTAGACTTTCTGACAAGACCAACAGACTTGAACAATTAGATTTATTACAGGGGTCCCGATGCCATTAAAGCAGACGTTAAGAAATTAAACAAAACCACACGTAAAATGCAGAAACAAATTAATGCTTGTGACGCTAAAAACGACGATCAGGTAAAAGCACTGACTGAAAAATTTGATGAATTGGCCAGTCGCATTGACGTTATCGAAAATAACGATGACACCAAATGAGACGATACGTCACCAGTTTCGTGTAATCAAGCACCTGAATTCCAAAACATACAGCAAACAATCAGTGAGATAGGTTAGCCCAATAATATATTACGTAGAAAATTGTCATCTTTACAGCAAGAAGTGACAGAGATGAAAAATGCCTCAGCCTCTAACACGACATGGCATACGCCACTTTCCGAACATTTCTGACACTCACACAGCCAGTATAATTTAGGTAATTTGCAGAGAGAACGTGACTTATACTCCGAACAGACACAGACAAACAGATTATCATACAATCCTGAACCTGTTCAGACATTCAGAGACGATAATTTTGATTATAAGCACTTCCTATCCGTGAGAAAACTTAAGGTATTTAATAATGACAGAACACATTTACACCCTTTGTATTGGATACAACGATTTACTTTTGAATTTTCACCGGCATTGCCTGTAATGCAGAAACTAAAATTTATTTGCAGCGCGCAAGTGACCTCAGTGGATTCATTACACTTCGATGAATATGTGCCGTAGCGGCACAGGGCCCCGAGCAGTAGTAGTGCTATGTCATCTTTAGTTTTATGCACTGCTGCCTTCTCTTTTACTATCCTTTATATCTATCAAAACAACTCTTCAGCTATCGGTCTATCGAGGTTATGAGTAAAGAAAACCTGATATGACAAGTATTGCCTGAAAGTGACAGTTTTCATTAGACGCCCCAGGAATGACAACCACCAGAATATTAATAACAGACAAAATTTTAATCATCAGTATGTACAAAATTTTCAGAAACCGCAAACGCATTTTGGTAACAATAGAGGCATTTCCCTACAACAGCAACAAAACCAGCCGGTTAGCATTCCCGACCAACAATGTAATGTACAAGGTCAACCAAGCTTTAATGTTTCGCCGCCTACACGTATAGCGTCGGCTCCACCAAATAGTAACGCACCGCAACAAGGAAATCAGTACGTACAGAAAACACATCATTTCAATTCCTATCGCAACGCGCCGTATAGCAATGACTATCGTGACAGACGTAGAAAAGCAGCAGAATCATCCGCAACAACAGATTATCATGAATGAACCAGACAGTCGGTATCATCCCGAACCTAATACGTCAGGAAGATATAACAGAACAGTACAAATAGTTGAAATGCCACAGCATCCTCCCGCAAATAACAGTACGTCAGAAAGAATTTGACTAGATACAGTACAGGTTGCATCTTCTAGCGACGTAAGCAATACTTTTGACATACAGAATCTTGTTCACGAAAATGTTATTACTTTTGACGACATCCGAGACACACTTTTGCATGAAAAACCAGTTATTCAAAAAACCATTTCCCACGCTGTCATTGAAGTAAAGATTGGATCATCCACAATGGCAATAGAATTTCAGCACGCCTTATCTGCAGATGAACAGGCAATTAATCGAACAGAGGTCATTTCTACATCGCGTAACATAGACTGTCATTCCACATTGTTCACAGATACGTATGTACACAACTACAGTACACTAGACGAAGCCGACTATGACGTTATGCAAATGATTTCTGATAAAGTGGGACAGAGCAACGCAAATACAGATGACGAACGTACTCAACTGCGTAAAATTCTTTTGCAGCAAGCTTCACTTTTTGACAACATTTCTGGTACTATGTTCGGTTTCATGTATGAATTTCAAGCACAAGAGCACAACAAAGGCAACGTATGGAAAGAAATTAAACACATTTGGCAGGATAGGAATAACGTTACCATTAGAAACCATTATACTGTACACAAGACCAATCTGTTTCGCCGCTCTCACCCTGACAGCAACAACTGGTTATTATGTATTCCTGACGAGCTTGGTAACAAATTAATTTGGTATACTCATTTAAGTTACGCACACTATGGGGCCAGAAAATGTTTTCTTATACTGAGACAGAACTGCTATTTTTCGAACATGGAGAAACGTATTCGACGAGTTTTAGCGTCATGTAAAATCTGCCAGACAGCTAAATCAGACACTTCACATATTCCCCGTTACATCCCATTGTACCCGTTAAATTGAGGCACATGGCTGCTGTAGATATTTTTGGTCCGATTCCCAGAACTAATAGAGGTTTTTGCTACATCTTCGTCGCTGTTGAACTCACTTCGAAATTTGTTTCCTTCACTCCGTTACGCAAAGCTACTGCGAAATCTATTTCGAGTGCATTTGTAAAACATTTTTTATTCCATGTAGGACATGTATTGAAAGTAATTTCCGACAATGGACCACAATTTCTATCTGCGATATGGACACGTATGTTACGAGCAAGAAACGTTTCTCCGATCTATATATCCAAGTATCACGCTTCTTCGAACCCTTGTGAACGACTAATGAAAGAAATTGGTAAACTATGTAGAATATACTGCCATAAAAGACATATTGATTCGGACTCACACACACGCTCATTCCAGGATTAATTAACTCCATACCAAACGAATCTACTATGCTACCTCCGATTTTTATATTGAAAAATGTTGAACCACCCAACAAAACTAAAGAATTAGTATCTTTTCCTACATCTCCTCGACTACACCGCCATGAAATAGTTGACATTGCGCTCAACAACATCAAACGTGCCGCAGAGCGCCGGAGAAGGCAGCAGAAACAGGTTTGTACTCGCCGTGACTTTCACATTGGACAGAAAATATTAGTACGCACACACTATTTCTCCAGCAGAGGAAAAAGTAGATGCAGTAAATTTGAACTTCTATACGCAGGTCCATATAGAATTCGCTGCATTCCTCACCCCAATATACTACATGTCGAAACTTTGAGAACCAGAAAAATCAAAGACAATCACCATGTCTCAAATATTAAACCCTTTATTGAATGAACATACTATATGATTTATCACACTGTAATGCCTCTGACCGTGCACATTTTCCATTCTTTTTATGTATATATGATGATTTTCCTATCGAAAGTAGAATTTTTCTCTGCATTCCCTATGAAATCTTTCAGATGCAACAAACACCAGTTGACTTTAACATTTCTGCCTTATGATATCTCAATATCTTGACTATCCTACATTTTTTTGCTACTACATTATGATATTGTGTGTATACTTTTTGCACTCGAAAATTGTCTATGGTTTTGACCTAATACGTTTTCTGTCATGCTGTGCTGTATGATTAGTTATAGCACTAGAAACAAGTTTTGATTTAATGAGTATACGATTTAAATGCAAGATATTAACCATATTAATCATTTTCAGAAAGCAATAACGTGTAAAAGAAATAAATCAAACAAACCACAGTGGTTTACTATGAAATGGAAATTTTAGCATCGAAATGAACGAAAGAAAATGCAATAACTAGTCATGAAGAGTAAATGGATCAAAATTAGCAAACTATACACACTTTATAATAGCAGTCTTAACTAATTATTTTTCTTTCAGAATACGAGGCGACTGATGCAGGCTGTCAGACAGAACTACACATGTTAATTTTAGTGATGAAATATGCTAGAAGCAAGAAACTCTATACTGTGAATAATTGTATGAAGTAAATGGTAATACGAATAATGAATAATTAAGTGTCTGTTTTTTTGCAGATGATAATAAATGATGATGAATAGTTATATGAAGAACATGGTAATATGAATAATGAAGTTTTTCTTTGCAGATGATGACAATGATGAAGTTTATATATTTTCTGTTAGTTAAGAAATGCTATGTAGTTATTTAAGTATTTGTTGCAGTTTCTTTTGACAGTATGTCTTATGTCACATAGTATAATGAATGAATGTTTTGGGAAAGACAGCTAGAGTACATACATATTAAGTACACGTTTCATTACCTGTTAATTCGAAGTTTACTACTTTTCAGCATACTATACATTTTTTCTTTCAGCTCAATAACCCACTTTGTATTTTTTCCAGGACAAGCTTTTCATGATATTAATATGCTACAAGCAGTTAGTTATTAAACCTGTTCTAGTACTTGAATTTTTTTTACCCAGTTGTGTCTATCATTTATGAATGTGATCACATATACTATACTTGTTTCATAACCTTGCTACAGCTGACTCATGACGAATGACATTATTAATCCTTATTTCCAGCAATAAGTCAAAAGCAAATTTTTCATGCCCCAGGAATTGACCATCGATCCCAAAGCAACGCATTGCTAGCAAAAAAAAAAAAAAGTAGCAGTCCCAACTATTACCAGTATACAACTAAATAATGCTACCAGTTCAAGATATATTTATAGTCCTAAATATAATGCAAATTTCTCTGATTTATTGAATCCATTATATCTATGTATTATTGGACTACAGACCTTGAGTAATAGTTAAGAATGTGTCACATTTTAAATATGTCTTATGTCACTTGCATGATATCATATATAAACACTAAAAATTTGATGCTACACGCAATAATTCTTGTTTTGAATTATGACTTCTGAGTAATACTGAATGATGTTTAGTAACAATGCATAAATGCTATGCCAATGATTACTGTAATGAGATGTTTTATGAATGATGTTTTGTTATAGTCTATAAATGAATGCCAATAATTACTGCAATGAGATGAGTTATGAATAGTGTTTTGTAATACTCAATACTTACTACATGTTTAGTAACTGGCCAATGAATGCCAATGTTTAGTGCAATGAAATGCCTTATGCATAAATGAATGCCAATGATTACTCTTATAAGATGACTTATGCATAAATGTATGCCAATGATTACTGTAATGAGATGACTTATGCATAAATGCTATGCCATGTTTAGTAAGTAGCCAATGAGTGCCAATAATTATTCCAATTGGTTGACACACTAGTGTAATTCTGAATGATAACTAGCATAAGACTTAATGTCCTTCACCTTCTGACCTAATTACCAGCAGTTACTGCAATATCGGTGTGTCCTGTCCATCCTCATGATAATGGAGCACTATATTTGGTTTTTGCACTAATTCTACATTGATGTAAGAGTATGGATTCTACAAGAATGTGGTGTCGACATATCAAGCTGTCCACTACCTTGAACGATGGAGATGTTATTATGGTCCTACTGTTTGGTGTAGCTAATGTATTACCAAAATGATAACATACAATATTAATGCAACATTTCAGTGTCTTGGCTACACTGATAAATACTTCAGGAAGAGAGCTTCAGATTGTCTCACTTGGTGTTGTGCTTCTGTAGAAAAATGTGGACTTTCAGTGCAGCTACGTGCAACCCACTGTGCTATAACCATGATGCTATCCTTCACATCCATTTCCTAGTTCTTGTAAAATGGTAAAGACTTTTACTGTGTGTGTGCACTTTATTTCATTTCTCAATATGTTTAAATTCCTGTAAAATGGTAAAGACCTATGCAATGGGTGTGCACTCTACTTCATTTCGCAATATGTTTAAATTCTTGTAAAATGCTAAAGACATCTACAGTGCGTGTGCACTTCATTTCATTTGTTAATATGATCAGTTATCCTCAATATGCTAAAGACTTTAACGGTGCGTGTGCACTTAACTTCATTTCTCAATATATTTAAATTCTTGTAAAATGGTAAAGACTTATACAGTGCATATGCACTTTGTCATTTGTTAATATATTTTGTACTCATTGCGTATACACTTTGTCATTTCTTAATATGTTCTGTACTCAGTGCGTGTGCACTCTATTTCATTTCTTAATATGTTCTGTACTTATGTTATTTATCAATAATGTTATATATATATATATGTATATACTCTGTGACAGTAGACTTAGTAACTAAATAGATTATAGAAAAATTTGTTGCTCATTGCAAGTCCACCATCACTGCCAAATTTTTGTCCCCCGACAGTGGAGGGTTATGTAAGAGGTCCATGATAAGGAATTTGTTGCTAGCGCACTCGAGTAGATGTAATTTTGATGGATTGCTCGTGCGCTGCCTGTGATATTTAAGCTGTAAGAGAATCTCAGACCAGAGAGCAGTGTTGTACACAGTAAGAGCAGTGTCTGTAGCAGTAGCAGTAACTTGTTGCTACCAGTCTGGTGTATGGAGTTGGCTGGGCCGCTCTTGGAGCGATGGTGGTGCCTGAGCGTTGTAGTATAAGGTAAAAGCAGCCTCGCACATATGTAGTATTGTTATATCAAGTCCCATGTAAATGCTTTTAAAAGGAATTCTCTTAATAATAATCTTTCTTATAAAAATTAACTTTTGACAATCATTCAACTCTATTTAAAGATTTTACTTATTTCTCCAATCCATGGTTATCCTGATTATTGTAAAGAAAAATCAGTTGTTTCTTTTTATAAATGACAAATCTATCGGCCAGGGCTGTGCCAGAAAAGTTTAGTTTCGTATAGGAGCAGGAATTTGTTGCTAGTGCACTCGAGTAGATGTAATTTTGATGGATTGGTCACGCGCTGCCTGTGATATGTAAGCTGTAAGAGAATCTCAGACCAGAGAGCAGTGTTGTACACAGTAAGAGCAGTGTCTGTAGCAGTAGCAGTAACTTGTTGCTACCAGTCTGGTTTATGGAGTTGGCTGGGCCGGTCTTGGAGCGATGGCGGTGCCTGAGCGTTGTAGTATAAGGTAACAGCAGCCTCGCACATACGTAGTATTGTTATATCACGTCCCATGTAAATGCTTTTAAAAAGACTTCTCTTAATAATAATCTTTCTTGTAAAAATTAACTCTTGACAATCATTCAACTCAATTTGAAGATTTTACTAATTCCTCCTATCCATGGTCATCCTGATTATTTTAAAGAAAAATCAGTTGTTTCTTTTTATAAATGACAAATCTATCGGCCAGGGCTGTGCCAGAAAAGTTTAGTTTCGTATAGGAGCAGGAATTTGTTGCTAGTGCACTCGAGTAGATGTAATTTTGATGGATTGGTCACGCGCTGCCTGTGATATGTAAGCTGTAAGAGAATCTCAGACCAGAGAGCAGTGTTGTACACAGTAAGAGCAGTGTCTGTAGCAGTAGCAGTAACTTGTTGCTACCAGTCTGGTGTATGGAGTTGGCTGGGCCGGTCTTGGAGCGATGGCGGTGCCTGAGCGTTGTAGTATAAGGTAACAGCAGCCTCGCACATACGTAGTATTGTTATATCACGTCCCATGTAAATGCTTTTAAAAAGACTTCTCTTAATAATAATCTTTCTTGTAAAAATTAACTCTTGACAATCATTCAACTCAATTTGAAGATTTTACTAATTCCTCCTATCCATGGTCATCCTGATTATTTTAAAGAAAAATCAGTTGTTTCTTTTTATAAATGACAAATCTATTGGCCAGCATTGCACAGGGCTGTGCCAGAAAAGTTTAGTTTCGTATAGGAGCAGATATATACGCGTTATCCGGCGACTTTATTGAGGTAAGAATTTTCAATTTATTCAGTATGATCTTTCAGGGCTATGACGCAGCACTGCTGACGTCGAAAATTTACCAGTTTAAATACACAGTCGATTATTGAAAGGTTATAAGTGAGTCACATATTTTATTGAGAGATTAGTCTCAGAATATTATTGGTAGGTTTCGGAATTTATCTGTTGGTAGGTTACGCAGAATGTGAATGATATAATTATATATTTTACTATTGGGAGGTTATAATTATATTTTTTAATGTTGGGAGGTTACACTTCTTGTGGGGAGGTTACAACTTATGTCAGCATCATCTAGTGGGCCAAGGGCCAACCATGGCGCCATCTGGTGTCCCCCTTCAAGCTAGACGAGTTTCGTTATTTGTAGTTTTTTCGTTTGATGCTTATTTCGTGAGATATTTGGCCCAGTTACTATTAATGGACCACCTTGTATACAGTATACAGCTACAGAACATGAGTCCTGATATTTGTGGATACTTCTAGAATGTTCTCAGATCGAATATAAAAATTAAAATTTTACAGTTTAGGTGAGTTTCGAACTCACGACCCTCTATATAACAGCGTAGTATCAAAGGCGCTATACCACACTGAGGATGCTACCACGCTTCTTCTGTGACAATATTAACAGACTCCGTTCTAAAAAAGCCAGCATCTGCAGACGCTACTTGCCTACACAATAACAACTCTGCTGTTGTGAAGTACTGGAAGAAAGTCTTGGAAGATACTATATATGGAGATCTCAAGAAATTTTGATGTATCTTTGACAAAACGACTTGCTTTCGTCGTCCAAGGAAAAAGAATTCCTGCGTAGTTCTAAACTGAATTAGAATCAATCATGGGAAATGTATGGACTCATTGAACAAATGGGAACCGAACAACCAAACACATAGCCGAAAATGAATCAGAAAAGCAGACAATATAGCACATACGTGTTTGCTAAGAACATATAAGAAAATGTGGAGATTTTCTAAATGCTAATAATAGTGCTGATCTATAAAACTCAGAAGTGAAACTCTGAGCTTAACCAGACTGAAATCTCAATTTCAGTCACAAACCCAGTCCAATTAAATCAACATGGATACAGCACCTTCAAAGACAAATTACCAAAGTGGGTCAAATCCCACGGTTGGAAAAACGCAAGTGGTCTATTCGGATTCTGGGGAGACCACAGAAGTGTGCATGGAGGTAAATCAGAGTACCTCAAAACCCCGTAATAACAAAATCAAACCAAAATCTAGAATTTGGCTAATGATATTTAATGTAAATTCTCTCTTAAAAATGGGAAAACTAAAAAACATCCTGGACAAATCCAGAGAACGTAAAATCAAAATTATTGCATTTCAGGAATCACGATATACAGATGAAAATCCATTTGATTCGGAAGGATACAGGATATACAAAGGAAAACCTGGAAAATGAGCCATTTCAAATTGTCCACAATTTGGAACTGGATTTTATAGTAGATACATCAATACTTGATTCAGTCGCAACTTTCAAATCTTACTCGGGTCGGGTCTCCACAATGACAATAAAATCAGCTAATAAAATATACACCCTAATCAACGGACATGCACTAACAAAAACAAAATAGAAGAAGTAGAAGAATTCTGGAAACAATTAGATAATATTCTTCAAAAAATCCCAAATAACCATGTCAAAATCCTTATGGGCGATTTCAATGCACAAATCGGTAAAGAAAAGAAATATCGATATTGGGTAGGTAAATGGTCAGGGCATACACAGACCAACCGGAATGGCATGCGATCCATTGAAATTTGCGAAAACCATGACCTATTTTTCAAATCAACATTTTTCAAGAAAAGAGCCTCGAAAACGAAAACTTGGATCTCACCTAATCCATTACTAGGTGAATAACAGTTGGATCATGTAATGATCTCCCACGCAAATACAGTAGAAATCATGAAACTTAATGTCCTTAATGGACTTGACCTAGATTCCGACCATTACCCAACAAAATTCTCCCTAGATGTCATTCCAGAAAAAAGAAAATTCACTAAGAAATCTCCACACCGTAAATACGATGTACAAAAGATAAATGGCAATGAACAATTTACAAAAGAAACGCAAAATCTGAAACCACAAAATTGGCAACAACTGCAAGCAGGACTTTTAAATGGAGCTGAAACTGTAGCACCGCAAACAAGAACACGTAAACACCCATGGTGGAAAGATGAGTGTGACCAACTGATAAATCTCAGACAACAGGCGTTGCAAAATTGGTTGTGCAACAAAAATCAAAAGACCCTGGAAGATCTCGTAGATACGAGGAAAACAGTCACAAAATCAATACGAACAGTCCGTAAACAACACGAAGACAAAAAATTGCAAGACATAGAAAATGATTTCAAGAAAAACAATTCCCGAAATTTCTACAGAGTATTCAATAAAAATTAACAAAGTACTCTCCTCCATCATGGGGAAATGACCATGGGGAAATTGCTCATACCAACACCGAAAACTGTGAAATTCTTGCAAAATACTTTTCTAAATTACTGAATTGTGAAAAGCCTGCAGAAACATTTGAGTTCCATCGTACACAACGAAACCCAGACTCAAAGCCACCAAGTTTACAAGAGATTAAAGAGATAATTCAGTCACTGAAAAATAACAAAGCATCAGGAGAAGCCCAAATCATCGCAGAATTATGGAAAAATGTAGGAGAAAATTTTATTTTAAAACTCAAAGAAATTATACATGAAATCTGGAAAACTGAAAAAATTCCCACAGATTGGAAGATGCAATCATACACCCTTTGTACAAAAAAGGAAGTAGAACAGACCCCAACAACTATCGTGGAATCTCTTTATTGTCAATAACATACAAATTTCTGTCTAAAGCCCTACTAAACCGCGCAGAACCTCAGCTGGATTCAAAACTAGGCGAATACCAAGGTGGGTTCAGAAAACGTCGATCATGCGTAGAACAAATCCTTAACTTGAAAAACTCAATGAAATATTTACATAGTACTTGAAACAAAAGTTATATCATCACGTTTGTCGACTTTAAAAAAGCATATGACAGTATAGACCGAGAATCCCTTTTCGAAGTATTAGCAGAATTCGGACTAGATCAAAAGGCAACAAACATCATAAAAGAAACACTCACGGAGACCAAATCCAAAGTAAAATTTATGGGAGAATTGAGCACAGAATTTGAAATAGACACAGGAGTAAGACAAGGGGATGTACTGTCCCCAGTGCTCTTCAGTTGTGCTCTTGAAAAAGTTGTTAGAGTATGGAAAAAAGCAGGTGCACCAGCACACAGACTGGGACCAAGACATAAGGGCATAGAATTAGACTGTTTAGCATTTGCTGATGACATGGCACTGATCGCACAAGACATTACCGATGCACAGAAACAGCTAGAATTATTACAAGAAAAACAGCTAAAATAGGATTACAAATTTCATTTGAAGAAACAAAATTTATGACTGACATCAAAGATGCACCTTCTGATCTCAAAATTGGTAATAACTACATCTCTCGAGTAAATGAATTTAAATATTTAGGTGAATGGATTGCAGAAAATTGTAATGAAAAAAATCTGTCAGATCAAGAGTCCAGAAAATGGAGACGGCGTTTCAGTTAGCAAAAAGCATTTACAACAAAAAGAGTCTCTCGTGGAACTGCAAAATACGACACTATACAACAGCAATTAGACCCGAAGCTCTCTACGCATCTGAGACACTAAACCTTCAACACAGAACACTAAAAGAGGAATTAGAAGTGAAAGAATGTAAGATAATGAGGAAAATCCTAGGACCAAGAACTAAAGATGAGGTACATTATCCAAAAATATTTCCAAAATAACAGACACAATGCACATGAGAAGAATCCAATTCATGGGGCACTTAGAAAGAATGGACTCAAATAGGTTAACGTACAAAATCCATACATTTTTAAAGAACAAAACTACGAGACCGAACTGGTAGAACGAGACGGAAAAAGACCTGAGAGAATTAGGGTCTCCAAATCTACATGATAGAAATGAAATCAGAAAAATCACAAACACACGGGGTTTTGAGGAAGAAGAGAGAAAAAACCAACCGACATACATGGTCTACGAAACGAAAGCTAGCCCATTCGTTGTTTATGAAGGAATACTGGGCGAAAAGGAAGGCCAACAAATGTTGATTACGCGTGGTCCTAAGTGATCCATCCGCGAAGAAGAAGAAGAAGAAGTACTGTTACATGTATTTGTATTCTAGATGCTTCATTATGAATGTTATTCCTAGCTTATGGTCGTTAATGTGATTTGTAATAATGCCATGCGAGAAATGAATAATTCTTCCCTTCATAGTTCTCTTACTGATCTTCAGCCTTCCTTTCCTGCATTCACATTCACTCACTCACACACACACACACACACACACACACACACACACACACACACACACACGTGTGTGTACACCACATTAAGAGTCGTATTTAGTTCTGTGGTATTAAAAGAACTTCTTAAAAAAGTATGATATTGGTGACTCACTCGAGTAAAGCAAGTGCTCTTAAAAAACAGAGAACGAAAGAAAGTCACTTTCTCGGCAAAATCCTTGAATCTATAGGACAGTGAGAATACTGTCGACCTATAGTACGGAAAACAGCGTGTAACCTATATATTAAACTTTTACTAACCAGTCCTAGGATTCTTACCAGCTAATCCTACTCCAGTTTTCTTCACGGCACACACATCGCAATTTCACGAGGGATGAGCTTTCATTGATTGTTGTTCGCGATAGCAGACTACAACATTGGCCCCAGAAGGCAACCGTCATATTTCTTATGTTATTGAATTTCTTCCTGAAATGTTTTATCATGCTTGTGAATTCATTGCTTATTTACAATCGTCACGTACTTTTACTTTCGAGAATATTGAACGAAACATGAATCCACCACTCGTCACGGCTACATAAAGGCGACAGCCACCTTTGCAGCCGATACTGAAAAGCTGACGCAATGCCAAAGGAAATTCCTCAGTCGGGTTGTTGGTTATTTTAAAAACTTGGACATAGATATACCGACAGACTACAGATTAAGTATAATTGATATTCACATGTAGTTGCCCGTCTCTTATATCCTCGATGTCGACATGACGTTAAACCCTAATTTTCCTACCTTCCTTCTTTCGTTCCGTTTAGTGTCATTCTTTGCGCTAATGGAGGTACTTCCGCACTTCAGGAAATGATTGAAAGGTTTACGAGTAACACTCGTTACTGTCTCGTATAAACTGATTTACTGTTAGCGTTAATGCAGAGTTTCCTCTCAGTTTTATATGAGGAGTGATAAAAGAGTTTCCGTTCCAGATTAAAATGCACATATGTTCTCACTATGGCGCTCGAAGCAGATACATTTTACTTAACAGCATCTAGTTTTGTCAAGTTTGGCTGACTTGGCCAGTGTCTCTTAAACACATAGCGTAGAATACCATCTAGCGCACTGTAGTAAGTAGTCTAATAAGTAAATAGTTCATAACGTCACAACTGTCCTCAATAAAGAGTAAATAGCCTTCCAGAGTGGACACTAAGCACAGTTTACAGTATGCATGTATACTCACATAGACAATTTCAGCTCTTTCTTTTCTGTACATGTATAAGAAAATCGCAGACACACTGGCGATTAGTGCATCCGTCTCCGTAATGCAGCTGGAAACTGACGTACCACCTACACAATATGTAAATGGGGTTCGTTTCAAACTTCAGCTCGGCGTAAATAGAGTCCATCTGCACTAGAACAATGACAATAAAATAAACGTAAAAGTCTAGTAGCTTTAAGATGGAATTCGCCAAGCGCAGGTTTTATCTTGAAGAACTCAGAAGACTCCAGAAAGCTTAGTAGGTGTGCGTGCGTGTGTGTGTGTGTGTGTGTGTGTGTGTGTGTGTGTGTGTGTGTGTGTGTGGTGTATGCATGAGACGATGAAAATTGTGAGTCTTTAGTATAGTAAATAATTTAAATTTTCTTTTATTAAAGGCAGTGAAGCCCTCCTCACATTCAATACTGTTAAGACTTTTTTTGTTATCGCGAGCGATATGCGGCTCGTACCCACGACGTATTGTCCAGTATTGCCGTAGAGTCTAGCCGTAACATCGTCACAAAACCCATGCTTTAGGAGATAACTTTCAAAAGATATTTAACAGAACGTAGTGAAAGTGTTGTGTAAGAAAGTTTCCAAAATTAGTCAAATACCAGAGGTAACCAAATATCTTCCGCTTTTTACATCTTTAGAGGCAACAAGAGACATAGGTAGAAGTGCTAGACGCCCTACTAAACGAACGTTTCATCCTTTCAGTGATGGAACTACGTAGAATAGCGGATAAGGCTGATGAATGTCACCAATTGGTGAAAGTTATGATCTCAGAGTCTGTTGATGTAGCGAAGACACTTCATTATTGACACTCTAGACAAACGTAATACCAGAGCATGCTGTGGAATGGAAAATCCAACAAGATTCTATGAAAACGTGGCAAAGCAATCAGGTTCGAAAACATACGAGCAGGAGAGAGCCAAAACGTTTCTGTAAATGGAGAGTGGGAATGTCAAACGTTCTAACTGCTATATTTTCAATTGTGTTGTTAGAAGCATGTCCCTAGACTTGTTCTAAGCGTCAATTACGCATAAAATGTTTCATTCATCGCTAGACGTGCTTCCCCCTGAAATTTCATGTGACATGCGCCAAGGTCTCCTCAATTTAGCTTGTGATGGTTTGAAGGGATGAAACACACGTTTCTGGCGAATGGACACATAATTTTGAACCGCAACAATAATTTTGCATTTATAGAGAAACGAAGAGAGATATAGCCTGACATCTGTTACGAAGAATTATAGAAGACTGTTGAGGCAGCTAGAGCTATGAATCATTCCAGTGAATACAACAGGCTTATTTCATGTTGTGGACGGTGCTGAAACTTTGTTTTCCATGCAGGCATGAAAGGTCTCCAAATGCAATATTACTGAAGTGTCCCGTACTCAACAATTTCAAATAGCTGTTAAAAGTTCTTACTGTGAAACAGAAGACTGAAAAAAGAGGAAAGACCATGGCTGATGTATGCCGCGTCGCACTTCATCTGCAGGACCAGTAATGTCTATTAGTTGCAAAACGGAAAGGATCTGTCGATGAAGTTGGCATTTCTTTCTCGACAGCACAGGGAATTTTACAGTAAACTTTGCAACATCTCAGCTCGAGGATGTTTCAGAAACAAAAGTCAATATTGAGAGTTTTTTTTTGAATTTAATTTTGTTACGCTCTCGTTAAAAATTCAAGAGGTATGAGAAGTGCTTTTCTTGTCTAGAGTTGGACTAGTTAAAATATTTCCGTACTTTTATTACCACAAGTAAAACTAAGTGAATCTTTGTTAATAGCACCTGGAACAAAATCTGTGTTATTGGCATTTAGAATCACTCGGTTTCGTGGTATGGCACTTGGAACATTCTTAAAACACTATTTACTTTCTAATCTGTCTCATTATTTTTAGCAGTGATGAGGCGGGCACCATAATTCTTTGGTATTTGAATACATCCTTAATTTTAAGGATACAAGTAAGTTATGTAAAAAAAAATTGTTTTTTGATTATGCTGACCTAAGCGAGATCTGGCACTTAGAACGTTAGACATTTCCATACTTCAACTCATGAACAATAGCATCAGAATCTGAAATATACATCAAAAAGTGACAAAAAGTGCTAATCACTGCAAGTTTTAAACGTGGGATAGACTAAAAACATACATAAAATGAATACAGCCATCATCAGTTGAGAGGCTGCCTCCAATGAACGTATGCAGGGGTTGTAGGAGAGAACATACGCAACTTAACGCATTATTTTGAATGCGAAGTTGACAGGAACTAGGTAACAAGGTGGTGTCCATAACTACAACAACATTCATTAGGGGACATAAGACCGCAAACTACTACTACGTAGAGTGAGTGTTTTGCGTAGACGATGGAGTACCTAGAAACACACGAAGAGTTTTCGTCAGTGCTTCAGTCCACTAATTGAGTTTAGAATGAGGGAATGCGCGCCATAAGCCGTTTACGCCATTTTACACAGCTTTTGTTGTTGTTAGGCATGAAGTTTTTTTTTGCGTCACTTGTAAATACACTGACGAAAAATATCGCACCACCGAAACATAGTTAATGTAGAGTAATGGAATATCGGGAAAATACATTTGTCGAGATAACGTATTGAAGTGATTAACATTCCAAGCTCACAGGTAAGCGCGAGATAAGCGATTGCAAATATGAAATGCTGCTACATTAATAACTTGCGTAACCACCAGAATGATGAATGTAAGCGTGCAAACGTGCATGCATTGTCTTGTACAAATGTCGGATGTCAGTTTCTGGGATGGTGTTCCATGCCTGTTCCACTTGGCCCGTCAATACAGGGAGAGTTAGTGTTGTTTGTCGATGACGCTGGAATTGTCATCCCATGGCGTCCCATACATGGTCAATTGGAGACAGATCAAACAGGACGATGTAGAGTTTGTTGGGTTACAACACTGGTAAATGGCGAGGGTTATCCTGTTGGCAAACACCCCCTGGAATGCTGTTCGTGAATGGCAACATGTCAGGTCGAATCACCAGGTTGACCTACAAATTAGCAGTCGGGGTGTGCGGGATAACCACGAGAGTGCTCCTGCTGCCATACTAAATCACCCCAAACGATAACTCCACGTGTAAGTAGAGTGTGTCTAGGCCGCAGGCTGCTCGGTTGTAGGCGTTCATCTGGCCTCCTAGCCGACACATGGCCATCACTGGCACCGAGACAGACCAGAGTTCATCAGGAAACACAACAATCCTCCACTTCGCCCTCCAACGAGCTCCTGCTTGACACCACCGATGTCGCAATCGGCTTTGGTTTGGTTTCAGCGGAACGCACGCTACAGGACATCTGGCTCGGAGCTGTCCTCGAAACAACGTTTTGTAACTGTTCTTTGTGTCCCTGTGGCGCCAACTGCTGCTCAAATTGCTGCTGCAGGTGCAGTACAATACGACCGAGCCATAAGCCGAACATCACGGTCTTCCGTCTCGGTAGCGCCACGTGGCCGTCCGCAGCCTTGTCTTTTTGCCACCGTACATTCCCGTGATCACCGCTGCCGGCAGTCATGTACAGTGGCTACATTCCTACCAAGTCTTTCTTCATCCTCATAGTGGCGCTGCTAGCACCACTCTTACGTGATTGGCGCGAAATTTGAACAGGTATTATGTTTCAGTTGTAGAAACGCGGTCACCTACTTTGTCGCTCAGCTGCTTCTTTGTGTTGCAATATTTTTCCGTCAGTGCTCTACATATTTAAACGCTAGCTTGCCACCCAGGTCACCTTATCTGTAAGTGTGCGATTACTTAGTGTGGGTAGCACAACCCCCTTAGTCTCCAAGAACTGCAGCAGAAGATTTCGGATGAGATTTCAGCAATTCCAGGTTCGATCGCCTTCAGCAACTTGCTGACCACGGCTCAAAAGTGCTATGAAATGAGTGGCGGTCATTTTCAGCATCTGCTGTAGTCAGGTTAACACTGTATTTCGTTTCCTCTGCTTTGTTTCTTTGTACCCTGTTCTGTGGGTCATTTTTATCTGCCCCACCCTGCAAATAGACAATTAAATCCAGTACTGACAAGATTTACTGGATTAAAACGGTTTTAAATTTCAATCTGATACTTCTTTATAGGTACGTGTCCATATTGTACCATGGAATATGGTTTCACACTTGGAAAAATTGTAAAGTACTGGGGTAATTTTAGTAATTTCAAAAAATGGCCAAGGCACATTGAAAGTGAATGCCATTATTTTAAAAATGGAGTCAGCTTCTAGTACAGGGCTGCCTGGGCACGAATGTCAGAAAAGTGTACAAGCTAGGACACTTTCCGCTAGTTACCATTATAGCTGGGAATCTTCTTTGGAAAACCAAATGTAGAAAATCTGGACATGTAGTTCAGAGATCTGGGACCAATTACTTTTTAATGTAAATGTATGAGCAGCCCCTTCGATACAGCCCCCACAATAAGTATATGTCAACGTCATTACTGCTCAGTGAGTTTCCAGACCGGGGAGGAAAACACACCGTCAGTACAATAATACACTTATATGACAAAGGTCATGGGATACTTCTTAATATCGTGTAGGACCTCCTTAAGTGCAGCATCTAGATGTGCCAAGGACACGAAATGACGTTCGAAGTCCCCTGCAGAAATAATGAGCCATGCTGCCTGTATAGCAGCCCATTCTGCGAAAGTGTTGCCGGTGCACTTATTGACCTCTCACAAATGTTCGATGGGGTTCATTCCGGGCGATCTGCGTGGCCAAATTATTCACTCGGACTGTTCAGAAAGTACTTCAAACAATCAACAACTGTAGCCCGGTAACATGGCGCTTTATCATCCATAAAAATTCAATCGTCGTTTGGGAATATGAAGCCCATAAATGGCTTGAAACTGTCTCCAGGTAGCCGCACATAACCAGTCAATGTTTGGTCCAGTTGGACAAGAGGATCCAGTCCATTCCACGTAACCATTATGGAACCACCACCAGCTTGAACAGTGCCTTGTTGGCTACTTAGGTTCATAACCTCGTGGGGTTTTCGCCACACTCGAGCCCTGTCATCAACTCTTACCAGATGAAAGTGGCAATCATCTGACCATACTACGGTTTTCCAATTGTCTAGGGTTCAACCGTATATGTCACGAGGTCAGGAGAGGCGTTTCAGGCGATGTCGTGCTGTAAGCAAACGAACTCGCATCGGTCGTCTGTTGCCACAGCCAATTAACGCCAAATTTCGCCGCACTGTCCTAACGGATATGTTCGTCGTGCGTCCCACATTGATTTCTGCAGTTACTTCACACAGTGC
The DNA here is from genome assembly GCF_021461395.2 of Schistocerca americana. Taxonomy (NCBI): domain Eukaryota; kingdom Metazoa; phylum Arthropoda; class Insecta; order Orthoptera; family Acrididae; genus Schistocerca; species Schistocerca americana. Next base: position 440,482,675 of record NC_060119.1, on the reverse strand, counting down.
TGCTTCTCTGTCAGCGCTGACAACTATATGCAAGCGCCGCTGCTCTCGGTCCTTAAGTGAACGCCGTCAGCCACTGCGTTGTCCGTGTTGTCTGAAATGTTGTGTTCTCGCACACTCTTCACACTGTAGATGGATCTCGTAATATCGAATACCCTAACGATTTGCGAAATGGAATGTCCCTTGGGTGTAGCTCCAACTACCATCTGCGTTCAGAGGTCGTTAATTCCCGTCCTGTGGCCATAATCACGTCGGAAACCTTTCCACATCAATCACTTGAGTGCAAATGGCAGCTCTGTCAATGCTCTGCCATTTTATACCTTGTGTATGTGATACTACCGCAATTTGCATATGTGCATGTCGCTTTTCCATAATTTTTGTCACCTCAGTGCAAGTCTATCCAGTCTGATCACACGCAATGCAACGTGAAATAGTACGAGTACGAATAGTATCAGATTCCTGCAGAATGCGTACCTATACGACTTTGCCTGCAAGAACGAGCAATTTTTTGAAGGTACTGTACAGGACAAAATACGAGAGTTGGAACTTTAGTAGTGGCAACTATTTATTTACAGCATAAAACAAAAAAACAAAAAAAAGATACGGGTTTCAACGTTTTACTGACCTTCAAAGTAATCACCAGCATTGTGTATAACCCGTTGCCAGCGATATGGAAGTCGTAGGATACTCTTAGCAGTGCCAGTTGTGTTGACAGTTCGAGCGGCGCGGTCTATTGCCCGAAAAATTTGTAGCAGTTGTGAAGCGAATGCCGTTAAGTGTTTCCTTGAGTTTAGAAATCTAGTTGAACTCACGATGGCTTAAGTCAGGGGAGTGCAGTACGTGGTATAGCACTTAGCAGCCCCCTCAGTCAAACAAATCAGTTACACCTTGCACTGTACGTGCTTGAGCATTGTCCTGCAAAATGATGGTCAGGTCCCGCAGAAAGTGTCACCACTTCTTTCTATATGCTGTTCATTTTTGGAACACAACCTATGATCAGCTTTGCTAGATTGGAACACAGAGCCTTTGATGTCTGTGTTGAGGGAGACAAACTTCGCCATAGCAAGCATTCAAAATGCCTTGCGATCACATTATATAGGGCACTTTCTTTTAAAGAATACTTGACACGAACATCTGCTGGATTCAAAAGCACTCATAAGATTCTCCATAAACTCTGTGACGCTAGTACAGATCGTAACCAGACATTCTTCGACTATTACGAGTCGGAGTCTTATACTTAACCGAAGATTATTGTGCGCTTGTCTGTCTTACTAGTCCGTACGTGAAAAGACAGAATACATTCAAATGAAGCCACACGTGGGTCAATGCAATCAGCTCCCACGTACCTTGAGTCACATTTCACATCCTAATATCAGACAGAAGAGTATACTATACGAGAATCCCACAGGATTGTTGACAACCCCAACCTTCCAGTATTGAACGATGTATTCCCTGTGGACCAAAAAAGATTGAGATCAAGGAATCCCACTCCTATCACGGGCAGGACTCTAACTGAAAGTTAACTGAAAGTCATCGATGAATGGAAACGCTGTTGGCAACAAAACTGTCTTGCTCAAAGCCTGAAACAGGCACTCATCCAGGACAAATCCCTGGATTTTTCCAACCTCGGTCAATTTGAGTTACCGTGAACAGCACCTGAATGAGTCGTCGAAGATGTGTAGATACTTCCCACAAGTGTAAAAAATCTTGAACACCATATTGTGGCTATGGTGTAGAACGACAGACATCTGCTCATGCTGTATTAGCCTGTCCCGCCTCGCACGTGACTACAAGTTAAAAGATCCTTTCGAAGATTTCCTGGCAGTGACGACTGGCGTGATAACTACAGAAAAGACCTAGATATATAGCTGTTGTCATTTGTTTTATGTAATGCTGGAGAACGATGTTGAAATGTTGATATGTAGTAGTTTAGTTATCTTTTATATGTGTAGCCATACTTGTGATTCAGAAAATCATAATGTAAAGAGTTTCCAAGCAGCATATTTGTTTACAAAATGTAACAGTTTATATTGTGATATATTAGGACAGAGAAAGGAGTCTGCGACCACAGGTAGCCCCAGAGTCGTAATAAAACACACACGTGCCGTATTAACACACATAAATCCATCTGATGATGAAGGTTTAAACTTTTGAAACACGTTGTTGATGTAAGCAAACTGTGTGCGACCACAGCAAACTTATTGATTAATTCGATATCAATAACAATCACGTTAAAGCCTAACCTAAAATGTTCGCATAATGAATGCCATATGATAAATAATAATAATAATAATACTAATAATGAGTAGCATCCTCTATCATACACTTTACAAAGGTTCGCAGACTATGAATATAAATGTAGAACACAAGAAGGATAGTTAGGAAGATGAGATTATCAAATAATTTGTCACCTCTTTTCTTTTGTCTTCTATTTTATTTTTTTAACCGAGGCATACTCATATTTGAATTTTCTTAATGAGGATGGGTAGGCCTACTTCAAAAGTTTTGGGCAGTATTTCTAGTATTCGAACGTACAACACAGATAAATTCTGTGAGGATATGCTGTTACATAACTCGTGACATTCAGAGACTTTTAAACTGAACGAAGTTCGTTGCAGTATCTGAAAAGAAATTCTGGACTTTATGCAGGTGCGAAAAATCGACCCACCATCTCGTCGAAAAACTTGCAGTCGGCAGTTTCCTGTGCGGATCGCTGCGATTTCTGAAAGGCCTGTGCAGGTGGGGGCCTCGGCTACTTGACTGGAGCGCGTGGAGCCTGAAATTTTAATTGGACTTCCGTCTGATAAAACGGGCACCGGCACCGCACCGCTCGCAAAGGCCCGAGCCGGCTGAAATTATTGTGCTGGTTACGCACTCTGCGCCAGTCGCCGCCGCCCCGCCTGCTACCCTCCAACACCTCGCGATATTCAACTGTTCTCTAAGTCATGTAGCTGGCTCTGCGCCACACCCTGCACTCCAAAACTCGCAGCAAATACTCGGCTCGATCGCGTGTTGGAAGCGTGTCTGAAGCGTGGGCGACACGAACGGGAAGGTAATAACTTTCATTACTGATTGCTGTGCCAAATTAAAGAGAAAATATTTAATGAGATCGCGTGACCTCTATCCAACAGCGATTTAAGTTACTCGTGCAACCATCACTCGTATGATCTCTACAAGTTCACGCACGGCGTCAGATCTCTGCTGCGGGAGTATTTCTATGACAGAGTTGAGACGAAACGATAAAAGGTTCTTTTGGTCAGTGTTCTGAATCAGGGCAGCCTCTTGGAAAAAAAATTACGTTTCTTTAGTTTATTATTTTGTTTTCATGCTTATTTGTGTGGGCGGAGTACGTGTTACTCCCGAGAAATACATATTTCATAGAAGTTACACTACTTAAAAATGCCACGCCAAGTAACATGTACGCACCTCTATGTAAATAAAGTTACACCAGAGATGAATGCGCGTCAAAATATTTTATCATGAAATGTGATGAAAACAATACCATTCATTCGAAAACAGATGTACTGAAATTACCTAAGGATGGGTAGTTCGATCCTCGATAAGTCCTACGATTTTTATCTCACTCTTTACTTGTTTCACCCTTGGTAATACGGGGTCCACTCACATTAATGTCATCACCACCTACGTTCGATGTCAAAGTGCAATAACTGCTCATATAGGGTGAATGGCAACACTAGCTGTGGAGAGTATGCAAAGCGTGTCCAGGGCACGCGGACAAACAGTGCAGTCGTTATTGTAAACCGGAAACGGAGAGATTTACGTGACGTCCAAAATGTCATGGTCATTGGCTTTCGAGACAAGCATTTCCAGGAGTGCTAGTTCTGCAAGGTTCGCAGGAGAGCTTCAGTGAAGTTTGGAAAGTAGGAGACGGGGTACTGGCGGAAGTAGCTGTGAGGACGGGGCGTGAGTCGTGCCTGGGTAGCCCAGATGGTAGAGCATCTGCCGGCAAAAGGCAAAGGTCCCGATTTCGAGTCTCGGTCCGGCACACAGTTTTAATTTGCCAGGAAGTTTCATTTCCGAAACGGTTAAGCTTATAAACTGTTCCCGGCGCCTGGGCAACTGTGGTGCACAACGGGCCGTAGGTGACAGGGGTGAACGACGGCTACGCAGATGCGTACGGGCGAACAGACGTGTCCGGATGAACAAAGCAGCTACCAAAAGTGTCTCCTCACAGATCACCGAACATTGCTGCGTATGATCCTCCGTACCAGGAGTCCGTTTCATGAACCCTTGGTGACTGCTGTTCATTGGCAGAGAAGGCTGGTATTTGCCGCAATTGGACGTCCACTCAGGGGCGACAGCCGGCCTTTTGATAACAATCCATCGGACAGACGACCTTTGACGTGTACGTTGTGAAACGTCTGAAAGCAAACACAAAAACAGGTGGAGAGAGCGTTGTGGTCAGCGAATGTTTTCGTGGCATTCAACCGGGCGAGATCTCGTCATTCTGCAAGACACAATGACTCGGCATCGATCCTTCGGGACCATGTGCACCCCTAAATGCAGTTTATTTTTCCACGGCGTGATGACATCTAACGGCAGGTCAAAGCAACGTGTCCCACAGCTTGCAGTGTAAGTTCGAAGATCGGAGAGAACCAGGATGAGCTTACCGTACTCCCCTGGGCACTAAACTTCCCCGGTTTAAAACCAATAGAGAATCTGTGGGACCACCTATGCGCATTGGATCCTTAACCGAATAACCTAGCACAACTGGAGTCAGCATTACTCCATGTCCCTGTTGGTAGCTTCCAGAACCTCACTGACTCTCTTCGTGCACGTCTAGCAGCCGTCCGCGCTGCAAAAAGATGCTATTCAAGCTTTCGATAGGTGGTCACATTAATGCCACTAGAAAGTGAATCTGTTGGCTTGAAAACGCCGAGTTGCATTGAGATTCGGAATTTAACTGTAGGTTCCCCTGCAATTTGGTGGGTAAATCACTTGAAAGTTCGAGGAAAACAACAATTTACTGCCTCTGATAGTACCATGCCCAGAAAATCACGGTAGCTTTAAAACTAACCTCCGGGTAGGTAGAAGCTTCGACTTTTTCTTCATTTAAATAATGTTATGGGCAATAACATTTCGTTAAATATGACTGTATATTATTTTACTCATGGCTATAATGGCTATAAATTTCTTCCATATACCTTATAATAATTGTTTCATTCTTCTGTACGCACAACCTTTCCATCATCGGCATAGTGTGAAAAGACAGTAAGTGATATCCTTATTCTTTGTTGTTATGAGCAATATTCCGTTGGTTTCGAGTCAAGGATACAAGTTTGAGTTTTCCTCTTTCTTAATAATTTCACTTTAACGCCAGTTGTTATATCCTTCAGCTATTTCACATCGCAAGCTGAAGATTAAGAGATAGAGAAAGTACATCAGAATACTGAAAGGGTAATACATTACGTAAAGGGAGATAAAAATCTAATACTCATTGGGGACAGGAATGCAGTTATAGGGGAAGGAGTAGATGAAAAACATACAGGAGACATGTACTTGGGACAAGGAATGAGAGAGGAGAAAGACAAATTGAGTTATGTAATAAATTTCAGCTAGTAATAGCTCTGTTCAAGAATCACAAGAGGAGGAGGTATACTTGGACAAGGCCGGCTGATATGAGAAGACTTCAGTTAGATTACATCATGGTTAGACAGATATTCCGAAATCAAACACTGGATTGTAAGGCATACCTAGGAGCAGATATAGACTCACATCACGATATAGTAGTGATGAAGAGTTTAGTCAGGAAGAATCAATACGCAAAGGAGTGGGATACGGAAGTACTAAGAAATAACAAGATACGCTTGAAGTTCTCAATGGTTATAGATACAGCAATAAAGAAAAGCCCAGTAGGCAGTACACTTCAAGAGGAATGCATAAATCTAAAAAGGATTATTATAAAAGTAGGAAAGAAACACATACGTGCAAAGAAGGTAACTACGAAGAAGCCATGGGTATCAGAAGAACTGCTTCAGTTGATCAATGAAAGAAGGAAGTACAAAGATGTCCAGGGAAATTCAGGCATACAGAAATACAAATCGCTGAGGAAAGAAATAATTCACGAAGTGGCAACAACACAATTATTCACGTTGGTGTGTAGAATGTATGAGTCTGGCGACATACTATCGGACTTTCGGAAAAGTATCATCCACACAATTCCGAAGATTGCAAGAGACGACAAGTACGAGAATTATCGCACAATCAGCTTAACAGCTCATGAATCCAAGTCGCATACAAGAATAATATACAAAACAATTGAAAAGGAAATTGAGAATGTGTCAGATGATGATCAGTTTGGCTTTAGGAAAGGTAAAAGCACCAGAGAGGCAATTCTGACATTGCTTATCACAACACAGGCCAACAAAAAATTTTTTTGAAAGACTTTTTTACTTTGATAGCTGATCTTTATAGATTTTTATGAACTGAATCCAAATCTAGCCTTAGTTTTTTTGTATCACCCATAGTTTTCGATAAATATCCTTTTTGTTATATACTATAAAAATCCTATGCTGTACGGTAAACGGGGAAATTAATGAAACGCTTTGTTACAACACAAGCATGGTTTGTATTTACAGTAAGCTACTTAAAACAATGATATTTGTTAATAGAGGTTTCACTTGTCAGCTGGAATTGGTTTGTATTTTCTTTCTCGTTTTTCTTTGAAGCTTATTGTGTAGCTTTTTCTATGATGAGTCGCTTGCTGAAATTCTCGGTGAAGTGACCAACAGAAGTGCCCCATCATTTTGGTGTTCCAGCGGCCCTGGTAGCGCTTTCCCATCACTTTAATGTCCTCGTGAAAACGCTCTCCTTGCTCCTCACTAATATCTCCCATATTGTCCGGGAAGTAATCAAGGTGACTGTTCAAAAAGTGAAGTTTCAGGCTCATTAAACACCCTAAAGTGTTAAACTTCTTTAACACTGTAGCTATAATAGAAACATATTCTGGGTCTTTTTCATGTCCTAAGAACTTTTTAACGACTTGCTTGAGTGACACCCAATTAAGGTTATTGTGGATTCAAAGTTAACATCAAACATCAATTTTATAATGTCAGGCCCGACAAAAACGCCTTCTTTTAGTTTAGCTTCTGAAAGGTGTGGAAACTTTCGGCAGAGATACTTAAAACATGGTCCATCTTTAGGCAAAGCCTTTAGAAAGTCTTTCATTGGGCCTAACTTTATATGTAGAGGTGGTAGGAGTACGTTTTTTTAGATCTACAAGGTTTTTGCGTAGAATGTTCTTCTCATCAGGTTTCAAGGACTCCCTCACAGGCCAGTTCTTTCTGCATAAGTGTTGAACTCTAACCATATTGTCCCATTCACACAAGAAACATGGAAATTTGGTAAAGCCACCTTGTTGACCAAGGAGCATGCATGTTACTTTTAGATCGCCACATATCATCCAACAGTGAGCAGAATAGCCTATTTTATTTAGCTTTCTTTCATATGAACAGAATGTCCAACAGGTATAGATGCATACATGTTACCATTGTGTAATAAAACAGCCTTTAAACTGATTTTGGATGAATCAATAAACAGCCTCAAGTCTTCCTTTTTGTATTCAGTACTAAACTCATTCATCGGACAGGGAATGTCTGAGCAGTACACTAAATCACCTTCTTCTTGAAAAAACTTGGAAAATTGCTGCTCTCCCTTTCTATACATGTATATGCTGGTCCCAAATGCCAATAAGTTCTTTTCTTATAATCTAGAGCCAAACAATTCAGCTTATTCTCTCGTTAAGCCCAGAACCCTAACCAAATCGTTAAGCTCAGTCTGAATAAACAATATGGGCTCTAGATTTTTTGTCTTACATTGGAATTCATCATCATCTGGCTCATCTAAATCAGATTGTACATCAGAAAATACTCCTGCTGGAATAGAATTTAAATCGTCAGGTGCCCTACTGATCGTATGGCTGATGGAAGGTTAGGGTAGCTTATTACCGTCTTGTTTTGAATTATGAGCAGTAATATCAGCACTGCAAAAATAGCAGTCTACAGGTTTCTTCTCCTTTTTGAACCATTTTCTCAGATCTTCAACACACACATGAAATACCTTATGCAGCGCCAAGGATTTATCTTGATCGCCAAGCTTACATCCAAAGTATGATAGATAAAACTATTTTACAAAGTCTGTAATGTTTCTTTGGTGTTTTTTAATCACAAATTCACCAAAAATATAACAAACTGTCAGCAGAGTTTTTAAAACCACGATTAGACACTGTATTGAACACTTATACAGGAATTGGGAACGTGAGGTTAGGTTGACGGTAAACAAAATACCATCTGTTAACACAAAAGTAGAATCGATCTTTTTTGGCCAGAAAATGTTTTTCAGCAGTGCTACCAACTTCATCTACATTCATTACACCTTGTTTTTAAATTATTTTAACTACATAAAAGCTGTTAAATTCTTTGAAAAATCGCTTAATTTGATAAATTTAACTGTAAAATTTGAATAAATGGTGGGTGATACAGTTTTTTAAGCATCATATTTGGATTTCCCACCCTAAAAAACATAAGAATAAGGTATTTTCCGCAAAAAAGTTTTTCCATCGTTGGCCTGTGTAATGAAGGGAAAACTAAAGAAAAATCAAGACACGTTCACAGGATTTGTAGCCCTGAAAAAAGCGTTCGATAGTATAATATGATGCAAGATGTTCGAAATTTTGAGAAAAATAGGAGTATGTTACAGGGAGAGACTAGTAATATTCAATATGTACAAGAGCCACGGGATAATAATAAGAATGGACGACCAAGAATGAACTGCTTGGATTAAAAAGAGTGTAAGACAGGGATTTCGTCTTTCACGCCTACTGTTATATCTGTACATCGAAGAAGCAATGACGGAAATAAAAAAAAGATTCAGGAGTGGAATTTAAGGTGAAAGGATATCAGTGTTACGGTTCCCCGATGATATTACTATCCTGAGCGAAAGTGAACAAGAATTACATGATCTGCTGAATGGGATGAACAGTCTAATGGGTACAAAATGGATTGAAAGTAATTCGAAGGAAGACGAAAATAATGAGAAGTAGCAGAAATGTTGAAAATTAGGTGGACTGATAAGGCAAGGAATGAGGTGGTTCAGCGCTGAATCGGAGAGGAAAAGAATATGTGGAAAACACTGTCAAGGGGGAGGGAGAGGATGACAGGACATCTGTTAAGACATCAGGGAGTGACATCCATGGTACTACAGGGAGCTGTAGAAGGCAAAAATTGCAGAGGAAGACAGAGACTGGAATACATCCAGCAAATAATTGACGATGCAGGTTCCAAGTGCTACTCTGAGATGAAGGGGTTGGCACACTTGGCGGGCCGCATTAGACCAGTCAGAAGAGTGATGACTATGAAACACGTATGTTGTGTGGCGGCGATGGCGAGGTATTGCAGAGTCTCTGACCAGAGAGCCATTTATCGTGGCTAGTCTGCGCTTGACCGCGCGAGAGTTGCGAGCGGGGACTCTGTCAGTAGTCGTCGTGCAGTACAGTTGCGAGCAGTATGTCGGTAGTAGCAGCCCAGTGGAGTTGTGTGTGAGGAGTCGACGGGCGTCGACATGGCACTCTGGTCAAGATTCAGGATGAGGTATATTATTTTTAAATGCGCTCAGCTAATAATGTAAATTAACTGTAACTAATTTGTGCAACAATCGCCCCAATAATAATTTTGGTTATCAAAGCAATATTTTAACAAAAGAACTATTTAATTGAACGAACGATTTCGTTCCATTTCCTTTAAAGAAAAGTTTCAATTAAATTTCAAAAAAAAAAAAAATATAAAAAATAATAATACTTGCAATGCATTTCCTCCAAGTCGTGGCCAACAATAAGAGCAGAAATTTGACATGCAGTTTCAATGAGGTAAGAAATTAATTATGTTTTTTTGCACAGGGCCAAAGGCCGATATTTTGGTTTAATTGAGTTTACATTGTCAATGATGTCTCATTAGCATTGAATTGTTTTTTTATCATTTTCGTGACAGCTTACACCTTGAGTCAGATTGCGATTCTCATTTTTATTGTCATTAAATTTAATTGCTGGGGAGGTTACGCTTGGCTCCTTTTCTATTACATAAAATATCTTTAAAATTTTGGTGGGGAGGTTACAACTAAAAAAAAATAAAAATTACGAATTACAACATAAACTTTGTGGCTACAGCTTGTGATGTCAAAACGATGGACACACGTGTTAGTGAGTGGTACGACGTTGTTGATGTGCGTTTCTGTTATTTTGTCACTCACATACAGAACATTAGATTAGCATTACCTGCACACACACACACACACACACACACAGGTATCATATATATCTGTTGTCATGTTGAATAAGCTTCTTGTGCTCATTTTTGCCTGCTCAGGATTGCTTAGGTGTGACTAGTGTTTTCATATTATCTGCCATATTTTAAAGTAAACACGGGCAGTTCAGACAAAAAGAGAAAAGAAGCCTTCGAAATGTGGGGCTACAGATGATGTTCGATCACGTAACTAATGAGGAAGTACCGCATAGCCGGCCGGAGTGGCCGAGCGGTTCCAGGCGCTTCAGTCTGGAACCGCGCGACCGCTATGGTCGCAGGTTCGAATCCTGCCTCGGGCATGGATGTGTGTGATGTCCTTAAGTTAGTCAGGTGTAAGTAGTTCTAAGTTCTAGGGGACTAATGACCTCAGATGTTAAGTCCCATAGTGCTCAGAGCCATTTTTGAAGTACCGGATAGCATTGGGGAGACACGAAATTTTTGGCACAACCTGACCAAAAAAAGGGATCGATTGATAGGACACATTCTGAGATATCAAGGCGTCACCAATTTAGTACTGGAGGAAAGTGAGGGGGAAGTGGGCAGTTAAAAATCGTAGAGGGAGACCAAGATATGAATACAGTAAGGAGACTCAGGAGGATGTAGGTTCCAGTAGTTATTCAGAGTTGAAGAGTTTTAGAGTCTTACAAAGAATAGAGTAGCATGGAGAGCTGCATCAAACCAGTCTTCGGACTGTTTTTTTCAGTTATTTGTCGCAAACATGCTACTTAAATAGTGGCAACTATTTATTCACAACCAATACAAAAGAGTTATATGTTTTCACCTGTTAATATTTTTCAAAGTAGTCACCAGCGTTGTGTAGAACCCGTTGCCAGCGATGTGGAAAGCTTAGTATACCATTAGCAGAGCCTGTTCTGTTGATGGAGCGAATGGGGCGGTCTACTGCCTGTCGAATCTCTGGAACAGTTGTGAAGCGAAGTGGCTCCTTCATCCTCGGAATCAAATCAAAGTCACAAGGACTTAAGTCCGATGAGTGTGGTGGATGGTACAGTACTTCCCAGTGCCATCAACCGAATAGAGCAGCCACAGCTTGCGCCGTATGCGGCCGCACATTGTCGTGCAAAATGATGGGTGGGTTGAGCAGAAAGTGTGGCCGCTTCTTTCGCAAAGTTAGTCGCATGTGATGCTCCAAAAACGAACAGTAATACTGTGCATTGACGGTCTACAGTGGCGGAACGTAATGCGTTAGGGTAACACCATCACAGTCGTACATGAAAATCACCATAATTTTAGACCGCTCTATTCGCACATCAACAGAACAGGCTCTGCTAACGGTATACTACGCCTTCCACATCGCTGACAACGAGTTGTACACAACGCTGGTGACTACTTTGAAAGATAGTAACAGGAGCAAACATGTAATTCTTTTGTATCGGTTGTGAATAAATAATTGCCACTATTTAAGTACCAACCCTCGTATTCACATCATCTTGATATTCTTAGTGCACATTTTATTGTAAATGTGTACATGGAATAATAATAATAATAATAACATGAAAATCAGCTCAACTTCCTTCAACAACAAACCTAGTAAACAGAAAACTTGGAGATCCCCTATAAGCCAATTTGGAAAATTTCAGATAGACCATGACTTCCAAAAAGAGGTCAGAGATATCCAAGTTAAGAAACACACAGATATCGACTCTGATCACTACCTCACGAGGGTTCGAATACAATTCACCCCAAGACGAAAAATACCACGAACACCACCGGTAGTTCCAAAATTTAATCTACAAAAACTAACAGAATCAGGAAAAATAGAAAAATGGGAAACTTCTCCTGCAAACAACTGGAAAAAAATTCAAGACGAAAATCACGTAAATAGCCAAGGAACAAATACCGTTACAGCAGAAACATAAACATCTGTGGCGGAATATAGAATGTGAAAAGGCACGGGATGAACTACGCAAAAAATCCTTCGAAAAATACGGCTCCAATAAAAATGAGGAGAATCACCAAATCTTTCTAGAAACACGAAAGGTTTTGCAATAAAATTATCAGACAAAAGAAGAGAAAATATGTAATCCAGCAACAATATTCAATAAAAACCGTTTTTAAAATTATAATACACATGGGTTCTACAAGACCTTCGCAAAACCAAATTAAAGGGTATAGCCCTCAAAATGTTCGCTTCCAAAAACCAGATGGAATTTAGCACTAAGCGATTAAGAAAATAGTGAAGTATTAGTGCAATATTTTGAGAAACTACTAAACTGCCCTGACCCACAGGAACCCTCCCAATGTCCAACACCGAACCTCCACAACCAAAAGATTCTACACCGCCAACAGAAGAAGAAATTATCAAATACATAAATAACCTCAAAAATAACAAAGCCTCTGGGGAAGATGGAACTGTAGCCGAATTTCTCAAAAGTCTAGGGCCTAATTCATGAAAGGAGCTAGTAAGAATAATTCAAAATATATTGGTCACCGAAGAAATCTCAGAAGATTGGAAGTGTGCCTTAATACACTGATTACATAAAAAAGGGGACAAATACGATGTGAGTAATTACAGAGGAATTTCTCTACTCTTTGTCACATATAAGATGTTATTAGCTTGTATTCTTGAACGAGCACAACAACTACTAGAACCCAAAATCTCAGATTTCCAAGCTGGTTGCAGGCCAAACAGATCGTGCCCAGAGCAAATCTTAAACCAAAAATTAATCACAAGAATAAGGAAGATGCGACGCAAGCCTACGGTATATGTCTTGGTCGACAAAAAAGGATTGTATCGGAAAATACAGAAAATCATTCAGCAGACTATACAAATACAACATCCAAAGTGAAATTTATGGGAAAACGTTCAAAACTATTCGAGATAAAAACTGGGGTTAGACCAGATGAGGAAAACTGATATACAGTATCTAAAGAAAGAAGAAAGAAAAATAATTAGGAAAATTTTGGGACCAAGATGGACCGATAATGGATACAGAGTACAGGAAACGTCCAAAATTGAAGAATATTCTAACGTAGAGACAGATATGAGGAAAAGACGCCTCAAATTCTATGGGCACATAATAAGGCTTCCCGAACACAGACAAAGAAATAAGAATAGTGATATACGTAGATTCCCTCGCCAATGGAGGGGAATTGATCAAAAATGTTAAAAAAGACTTGGAATTAGCCAAAATCACCAAATAAAAAAAATAGACGTAAGTAACAATTTTAGAATAAAAGTAGAAAAAGGGAAGGTTAAACCAGAGACAAAAGCCTGAAGCATCGAAACAAAATGGAGCGGAGAAAGAAGAGCTAAATTCTCGCAAACAATGAAAAACTGATGGGCAAATAAAAAGAACCGGAAGAAAAAGAAGAACGGAAAATGAACCATATTTACCTAGCGTCTTCAATGTGGGAGCTTTGCGACTAATAATAATAATAGTAATAATAATAATAATAATATATTCATTTCCGTGGTTGTATATTGTGTGTATTCACATGTATTCACAGTTTTCATTTCTGCTACTTCTCATTACCTTCATCTTTTTTCGATTTGCTCTCTATCCGTACTGTGTACCCATTAGACTGTTCATTCCGTTCAGCAGATCATGCAATTCTTCTTCGCTTTCACTCAAGACAGCAATGTCATCAGCCAATCGAATCATTGTTATCTTTTCACCTTGAATTTTAATTCCACTCCTGAACCTTTCTTTTATTTCCATCTTTGCTTCCTCGATGTACAGACTGAACAGTAGGGGCGAAAGGCTACATCCTTGTCTTAAATCCTTTTTAATACGAGCCCTTCTTTCTCGGTCATCCACCCTTATTGTTCCCTCTAGCCTGTTGTACATATTGTGTATGACCGGTCTCTCCTTATAGCTTACCCCTACTTTTCTCAGAATTTCGAATTTCTTGCACCATTTTACATCGTCGACCTCATTTTCCAGATCGGCAAATCCTATGAACGTGATCAAAATATTCACAGGTGTGCTGCCGGTCTATAGTGTCCAACGGGCACAATATTTCGGCCATCATACATGTCGCCATCATCAGGTGAACTGACGGACTGAGCTCCTGTGAACGTGCCGGCACGAAGATCCGTACGCTATGGCTGCTCAGAGGGAACTGGGTTCGGTCGCGGCGGCGGCGGATTTAAATACCCCCCGCCCGCGGCGCGCTCCCTCCGCCGTCCGCGCCCCGCGCCATGGTCGCGCGGTGGAACAGATTCCGACGGCGTCGGAGATGACGTCGGTGTGATGGCTCTGTCCGCCGTGGTCGTCACAACTATACGTTTGCTCGACTTACTTTTGATTAATCCAATCGCTGGTTCCCAAGCCTTGCTAAGATTATAGCCACAGTCACGGTTTATGAGGTCGTCATTAGTGCGAATTTCGATGGCCTCTCTAACAACGCTGTCCCAGTATCTCGACGTCTGTACCAGAATCCTCGTGCGGTCATACTCCATGACGTGATTTTCCGACAAACAATGTTCAGCGACCGCCGACTTGCTCGGATACAACAGTCGAGTGTGCCTCTTGTGTTCACGGCATCGATCCTCGACGGTACGCATCGTCTGACCAATATACGACTTGCCACATTAGCACAGAATCTGGTACACGCCGGCCTTCCTCAAACTGAGGTCATCTTTGGCGCTCCCCACCAGTGCACGAGTTTTATTTGGAGGACAAAACACAGTTCCGACCCGGTGTTTCTTCAGAATGCGGGCGATTTTCCCCGAGAGTGCGCCTGTGTATGTAATAAATGCAGTGCCTACCTCCTCCCTCGTGACTTCATCCATCTCAACAGGTTGTGCTGCAGTGGTAGGGCGGAGAGCACGTTGAATCTGCCACTCTGAGTACCCATTTTTTCGAAATACAGTTCTCAGATGTTCCAATTCCTGGGGTAGACTCTCTGCGTCAGAGATAGTGCGCGCCCTGTGTACCAGAGTTTTAAGTACCCCATTCCTCTGTGAAGGGTGGTGGCAGCTGTCTGCGTGCAAATACAGATCAGTGTGCGTTGTCTTCCAATACACCCCATGACGTAGGGTGCCATCAGCCCTTCTCTTGACCAAGACGTCAAGGAAAGGTGATTTACCCTCCGTTTCAGTCTCCATAGTGAATTTGATGTTGGGGTTTATGGAGTTTAGATGTGTAAGGAAGTGAAGGAGTTTATCCATACCATGTGGCCAGATGACGAACGTGTCGTCCACGTAACGGAAAAAGCAAGTAGGTTTCCATACGGATGACGACAGGGCTTCCTCCTCGAAGTTCTCCATGTACAAATTCGCTACCACCGTTGAGAGTGGGCTACCCATGGCGACTCCCTCCGTTTGTTCGTAGTATTCTCCATTAAAAAGAAAATACGTGGAAGTCAAGACATGCCTAA
This sequence comes from Schistocerca americana, assembly GCF_021461395.2. NCBI lineage: Eukaryota > Metazoa > Arthropoda > Insecta > Orthoptera > Acrididae > Schistocerca > Schistocerca americana. The sequence continues at coordinate 440,467,019 of NC_060119.1, read as the reverse complement.
AAAGTTTGGTGGTCTTCTCGTCTAACTTCTGACTAATCAATTCTAGTGACTCTCGCAGGGGTACCCTCGTAAACAAGGAAACGACGTCAAATCTCACCATGATATCTGACTCATCCAACCTGAAGCTATCGAGGCGTTTAACAAAATCCACGGAATTACGGATGTGATGAGGGCATTTACCCGCATAAGGACTTAATATTCCCGTCAGGTATTTGGCCAACAAATATGTAGGTGCCCTGATGTTGCTGACAATGGGGCGTAATGGTACCCCCTCTTTGTGAACCTTCGGGAGTCCATATAGTCTAGGCGGTACCGGACCTTGGGGTAACAATTTCTTAGCGTCACCCTCCGCTAAATCTGCGTCCTTGAGAAGCGCCCTCGTCTTGTTCTCCACCTTCTTTGTAGGGTCAACGCTGATCTTCCGGTAGGAACCGTCATTTAGCAGGCTCTGCATCTTATCAGTGTAGTCCTTATGGGAGACAACAACTGTAGCATTGCCTTTGTCAGCCGGTAAGACAACAATTTCAGAACGCTCCCTCAGATCACGAATGGCCGCCCTCTCTTTACTGCTGATATTTGACTTCATCGGCTTGGATTTCGTCAACGCACGACAAGTTTCAAGACGTATTTCCTCGGCTGATTCTGGCGGAAGTCGAGCTGCAACCTGTTCAACAGCACTAACAATTTCTGCGACTGGAGTGAACTGGGGGGTGGGATCGAAGTTGAGACCTTTCTGCAAAACCGAGACCGCATCATCACTCAACACCATGCCACTCAAATTGATGACAGTCTTGCACGGAACCTGCAGAGATGGTTTGTCAAGGAGACGTGAGAACTTAGTTGTTTGACGTCCCGTAGCCTTCTTATGGGCGGAATCAGCTGACACCTAGGTGACACCATCAATCCAATCCCAGGAACAAGAAGTGAACTTACTAGCCAGTTGCAAATGTAGTTTGAGTAATTCCTGTGAGATAAACTCAAGGCTCCAGCGAGTGAATTACACTCTCTCACGTACCAATGCGAGGCTGGCTCGATTCTTGATTCTCTTAGCTACTGCAGAATCGATGTGATGCATAACCTTAGCAAAATTTGGAACAACATCTCTTTAGAAAGGCAAGAGTACTTAGCAAACGACATCTACGGTGGCGCAACTTTTCAAATTTCTTCATGCTGCGATACATCTCCTCCCCGTAAAGGGTTAATCAAAAGTAAGTCGAGCAAACGTATAGTTGTGACGACCACGGCGGACAGAGCCATCACACCGACGTCATCTCCGACGCCGTCGGAATCTGTTCCACCGCGCGACCGTGGCGCGGGGCGCGGACGGCGGAGGGAGCGCGCCGCGGGCGGAGGGTATTTAAATCGGCCGCCGCCGCGACCGAACCCAGTTCCCTCTGAGCAGCCATAGCGTACGGATCTCCGTGCCGGCACGTTCACAGGAGCTCAGTCCGTCAGTTCATCTGATGATGGCGACATGTATGATCGCCGAAATACTGTGCCCGTTGGACACTAGAGACCGGCAGCACACCCGTGGATATTTTGATTATCAAATCCGCCGGGAGAAACTCAAGAATCACATCGTACACCCTTACGGCGAGGAGATGTATCACAGCATGAAGAAATTTGAAAAGTTGCGCCACCGTAGATGTCGTTTGCTAAGTACTCTTGCCTTTCTAAAGAGATGTCGTTCCGAGAATGTTGTTCCAAATTTTGCTAAGGTTGTGCATCACATCGATTCTGCAGTAGCTAAGAGAATCAAAAAACGAGCCAGCCTCGCATTGGTACGTGAGAGAGTGTAATTCACTCGCTGGAGCCATGAGTTTATCTTACAGGAATTACTCAAACTACATTTGCAACTGGCTAGTAAGTTCACTTCTTGTTCCTGGGATTGGATTGATGGTGTCACCTAGGTGTCAGCTGATTCCGCCCATAAGAAGGCTACGGGACGTCAAACAACTAAGTTCTCACGTCTCCTTGACAAACCATCTCTGCAGGTTCCGTGCAAGACTGTCATCAATTTGAGTGGCATGGTGTTGAGTGATGATGCGGTCTCGGTTTTGCAGAAAGGTCTCAACTTCGATCCCACCCCCCAGTTCACTCCAGTCGCAGAAATTGTTAGTGCTGTTGAACAGGTTGCAGCTCGACTTCCGCCAGAATCAGCCGAGGAAATACGTCTTGAAACTTGTCGTGCGTTGACGAAATCCAAGCCGATGAAGTCAAGTATCAGCAGTAAAGAGAGGGCGGCCATTCGTGATCTGAGGGAGCGTTCTGAAATTGTTGTCTTACCGGCTGACAAAGGCAATGCTACAGTTGTTGTCTCCCATAAGGACTACACTGATAAGATGCAGAGCCTGCTAAATGACGGTTCCTACCGGAAGATCAGCGTTGACCCTACAAAGAAGGTGGAGAACAAGACGAGGGCGCTTCTCAAGGACGCAGATTTAGCGGAGGGTGACGCTAAGAAATTGTTACCCCAAGGTCCGGTACCGCCTAGATTATATGGACTCCCGAAGGTTCACAAAGTGGGGGTACCATTACGCCCCATTGTCAGCAACATCAGGGCACCTACATATTTGTTGGCCAAATACCTGACGGGAATATTAAGTCCTTATGCGGGTAAATGCCCTCATCACATCCGTAATTCCGTGGATTTTGTTAAACGCCTCGATAGCTTCAGGTTGGATGAGTCAGATATCATGGTGAGATTTGACGTCGTTTCCTTGTTTACGAGGGTACCCCTGCGAGAGTCACTAGAATTGATTAGTCAGAAGTTAGACGAGAAGACCACCAAACTTTTTAGGCATGTCTTGACTTCCACGTATTTTCTTTTTAATGGAGAATACTACGAACAAACGGAGGGAGTCGCCATGGGTAGCCCACTCTCACCGGTGGTAGCGAATTTGTACATGGAGAACTTCGAGGGGGAAGCCCTGTCGTCATCCGTATGGAAACCTACTTGCTTTTTCCGTTACGTGGACGACACGTTCGTCATCTGGCCACATGGTATGGATAAGCTCCTTCACTTCCTTACACATCTAAACTCCATAAACCCCAACATCAAATTCACTATGGAGACTGAAACGGAGGGTAAATCACCTTTCCTTGACGTCTTGGTCAAGAGAAGGGCTGATGGCACCCTACGTCATGGGGTGTATTGGAAGACAACGCACACTGATCTGTATTTGCACGCAGACAGCTGCCACCACCCTTCACAGAGGAATGGGGTACTTAAAACTCTAGTACATAGGGCGCGCACTATCTCTGACGCAGAGAGTCTACCCCAGGAATTGGAACATCTGAGAACTGTATTTCGAAAAAATGGGTACTCAGAGTGGCAGATTCAACGTGCTCTCCGCCCTACCACTGCAGCACAACCTGTTGAGATGGATGAAGTCACGAGGGAGGAGGTAGGCACTGCATTTATTCCATACACAGGCGCACTCTCGGGGAAAATCGCCCGCATTCTGAAGAAACACCGGGTCGGAACTGTGTTTTGTCCTCCAAATAAAACTCGTGCACTGGTGGGGAGCGCCAAAGATGACCTCAGTTTGAGGAAGGCCGGCGTGTACCAGATTCTGTGCTAATGTGGCAAGTCGTATATTGGTCAGACGATGCGTACCGTCGAGGATCGATGCCGTGAACACAAGAGGCACACTCGACTGTTGTATCCGAGCAAGTCGGCGGTCGCTGAACATTGTTTGTCGGAAAATCACGTCATGGAGTATGACCGCACGAGGATTCTGGTACAGACGTCGAGATACTGGGACAGCGTTGTTAGAGAGGCCATCGAAATTCGCACTAATGACGACCTCATAAACCGTGACTGTGGCTATAATCTTAGCAAGGCTTGGGAACCAGCGATTGGATTATTCAAAAGTAAATCAAGCAAACGTATAGTTGTGACGACCACGGCGGACAGAGCCATCACACCGACGTCATCTCCGACGCCGTCGCAATCTGTTCCACCGCGCGACCGTGGCACGGGGCGCGGACGGCGGAGGGAGCGCGCCGCGGGCGGGGGGTATTTAAATCGGCCGCCGCCGCGACCGAACCCAGTTCCCTCTGAGCAGCCATAGCGTGTGGATCTTCGTGCCGGCACGTTCACAGGAGCTCAGTCCGTCAGTTCACCTGATGATGGCGACGTGTATGATCGCCGAAATATTGTGCCCGTTGGACACTATAGACCGGCAGCACACCCGTGGATATTTTGATTATCAAATACGCCGGGAGAAACTCAAGAATCACCTATGAACGTATTTTGATTTTTCTTTAATCTTGCATTTACGTTTCGTTAAGACAAACAGATTGTCATCTAGAGCATCCTCAATTTTCATTTCCATTCTTCTGTGTATTATTCTTGTCAGCTGCTTGGATGCATGAGCTGTTAAGCTGATTGTGCGGCAGTTCTCGCACTTGTCAGCTCTTGCCGTCTTCGGAACTGTGTGGATGATACTTTTCCGAAAGTCGGATGGTATGTCGCCAGAGTCATACAGTCTACACACCAGCGTTGATAGTCGTTTTGTTGCCAGTTCCCCCAGTGATTTTGAAATTCTGATGAAATGTTATGTATCCCTATTGCTTTATATGATATTAAGTCCTCCACCAAAGCTCTGTTAAATTCTGATTCTAGTACTGGATCCCCTATCTCTTCTAAATCGATTCCTGCTTCTCCATATATCATATCAAACAAATCTTCCCCCTCACAGAGGCTGCCAATGTATTCTTTCCACCTGTCCGCTCTCTCCTCTGCATTTAACATTGGAATTGCCGTTGCACTCTTAATGTTGTCACCACTGCTTTTAATGTCACCGAAGGTTGTTTTGACTTTCCCGTGTGCTGAGTCTGTCCTTCCAACGATAATTTCTTTTTCGATGTCTTCACATTTTCCCTGCAGCCATTTCGTCTTAGCTTCCCTGCACTTCCTATTTATTTAATTCCTCAGCGACTTGTATTTCTCTAATCCTGAGTTTCCCGCAACATTTTTGTACTTCCTCCTTTCATCGATCAATTGAAGTATTTCTTCTGTTTTGCACAGTTTCTTCGCAGTTACCTTCGTTGTACCTACGTTTTTCTTCCCAGCTTCTGTGACGGCCCTTTTTAGAGATGTCCTTTCGTCTTCAACAGTACTGTCTGCTGTGCTATTCCTCATTGCTGTATCTATAGCCTTATTGAACTTCAACCGTATCTCGACATTCCTTAGTGCTTCCGTATGGCGCTTCTTTGCGTATTGAATCTTCCTGACTAATGTTTTAAACTTCAGCCTACTCTCTATGTCTGCTCCTGGGTACGCCTTACAATCCAGTATATGATTTCGGAATCTCTGTCTGACCATGATGAAATCTAACTGAAATCTTCCCGTATCACTTGGCCTTTTCCAAGTATATCTTCCTCTTTTGTGATTCTTGAACAGAGTATTCGCTATTACTACCTGAATCTTATTACAGAACTCAATTAGACTTTTTCCTCTCTCATTCATTTTCCCAAGCCCTTAGTCTCTTGCAACCTTTTGTTCTTTCCCTACAAGTGCATTCCACTCCCCCATGCGTGTAAGACTTTCATCCCCCTTTTACATGCTGTATTACCCCTTCAATATCATCATACACTTTTTCTATCTCTTCATCTTCAGCTTGCGACGTCGGCATGTATACCTGAACTATCCTTGTCGGTGTTGGTTTACTGTCGATTCTGATAAGCACAACCGTATCGCTGAACTGTTCACAGAAACACATTCTCTGCCCTACCTTCTTATTAATAAAGAATCCTACCGTTTTCTGCTGCTGTTCATCTGACCACAAACCCTTGTCTTCTTTCCACTTCACTTCACTGACCCTATTATATCTAGATTGAGCCTTTGCGTTTCACTTTTCGGATCTTTTGGTTTCCCTATCCCGTTCAACCTTCTGACATTCCACGCCCCGACTCGTAGAACGTTATCCTTTCGTTTATTATTCAATCTTTTTCTCATGGTAACCTCCCCTTGGCAGTCCCCTCCCGGAGATCCGAATGGGGGACTATTCCGGAATCTTCTGCCGATGGAGGGATCATCATGACACTTCTTCAATTACAGGCCACATGTCCTGTGGATACACGTTACGTGTCTTTAATGCAGTAGGTTTCATTGCCTTCTGCATCCTCATGCCGCTGATCATTGTTAGTACTTACGCCCAAGGACAAGAAAGTGCCCTGAACCTCTTCCCGCTCCTCTGCCCTCTTTGACAGGACCGTTGGCAGAATGAGGGGTGACTTCTTATGCCGGAAATCTTCGGCCGCCAATGCTGATTATTACTCAAAATTCAAGCAGAGGCGGGATTCGAATCCGGGACCGAAGTCGTTTTCATTATGAAGCAAGGACGCTACCCCTAGACCACGGGTACCAACCCGAGGTATTAGAAAATGACAATAATAACAAAAATAATGTATTAATGTCAATGTTGGAGGAATAAGAAGATACAGAAGGACTGGCTAAGAGCCAAAGTAATATCTTTAAAAAGGGCGATAAAAAATAAATGTAGTAGCTGTCGAAACTTATAAATTATATGCCAAAAAACTGAATGCAATACTTAAAAATGTTTCGAAAAAGTTAATATCTGAAGACCAATCTGGTTTACAAAGGACTATCAACTATTGACAATGTTTTTACGCTGCAAGAAGTTACAGAAAAGGGACTAGAGTTAAATAAGGAAACTCATCTCGTTTTTGTGGATTTTGATAAAGCATACGATAATGTGAACAGAGAAATGCTATGAAATACGTTGGCTGAATGCTATTACGTGTCTTTATACAAAACACCGAAATTGTTATAAATATGGGAAGTATAACAACAAAGCCAATGAACACAAACAAAGGAGTACGACTAGGCTTTTGCATTTATCCAACACTGTATAATACATATACAGATGGAGTTATCAGCAAAAGTAAATTGTTGAACATAAGTGAAGTTCGTTTAGGTCGTGACAGTAGACTGCAGTAATTTTATATGCAGATGTCCCCAGTCTGATTAAGAACAATGTGAAACGTCCCCTTAGAAAAATTATGAATGACTGTGCTAGTAAACTTCTACGTTATTTGATACAAAAACGGCTGAGTAGAACTGAACGTACACAGACACTTCTCTCTTCACTTACTCTGATCATCACTAAACTGACACACATTATTTTTTTGCGCAACGCTGTCTGACTTTCAAAAATCCCTACAAAACAGTGGCCCTCACTAACAAACAATAACCTATACCTTTCATGAATCACTCACCTCACAAAAATATTCGTTACTCGAACTACAGCAATACAGCGAGCGCCAATACTGCCATCTAAATAAAACTAATAAAACTAGCTATTGAAGGCACTAACTACTGATAGGCATAGTCAGCAAATGAAAGATTTTGATAGAGAACAAACAAACCTTAATAATGTTCAAACGTCATCAATTCATGACATCATGACAACAATCTTAACAAATTTCCTTTTTCTGGTGGACACACGTGCAGATCATCCGCTTAAAACTCTGGCATCTCTCTACCCACTTCCACCACTGCTGGCGGCTCACTTCCAATTGCACAACGCTACGAGCTGTTCACATCCAGATGCCCAACACTACACTAGTGAATATGAGTTTAGCAGCCACAGACTGCATACAGCGCAATCAGTGATTTTGATACAGAGCGCTACGTGGCGTTACCATCATAAAACCTAAACAGACTACTTACAAATGAAGATGACCTTCAGATGGGAGTCTATTTGCCTAATACATGAAGTGAAGAAAAACAAGTAAAGAGTAATATGATATTGTTTAAACAGGATGACTCCGAACTCCACAGACAAAATTTATGAGATTGTTCACGGATTTTTCCTATCTGGTATGGGGGATCCTTGGTCTCCCGTGGCTTGTTACAAAGTAATTACATTAGTATTATTTGTCAGATTTATTACCCCAATCACCATTGTTTCTGTGAAAACAGCCCATAATAGTAATAAGCCTGTAATATACGATAACCAAAAAGTACAGTTCAAAACACAAAATAGGCGCGTGTGCACAGAGACAAAAAAGAAGTGAAAACATGCCTGATGGCGAAGCGCCACCGTCACTGAATGAAACAAGTTAGACTACAAACAAGCCGCACACAGCATGCCACCGACGTTTGTACCATTGTGCAGATAGTTTCAGGGGGAAAAAATAAAAGCAGAAATGGTTTTAATAGGTCAAACGCAAATCAATTTACCAGCGACGACTCCACTCCGGCCGTGGTGGTCTAGAGGTTCTAGGCGCTCAATCCGGAACCCCGCGGCTGCTACGGTCGCAGGTTCGAATCCTGCCTCGGGCATGGATGTGTGTGATGTCCTTAGGTTAGTTAGGTTTAAGTAGTTCTAAGTTCTAGGGGACTGATGACCACAGATGTTAAGTCCCATAGTGCTCAGAGCCATTTGAACCATTTGACGACTCCACGGTCTTTTTTTCTTTGAGTCATAAGTCTTCTGACTGGTTTGATGCTTCCCCCCACGAATTACTCTCCTGTGCCAACCTCTCCATCTCAGGGCAGCACTTGCAACCTCTGTTATTTGCTGGATGTATTTCAATCACTGTCTTCCTCTACAGTTATTACCCTCTACAGCCCCAACCACTGTCATGGAAGTTATTCCCTGATGTCTTAACGTATGTCCCGTCATCCTGTCCCTTCTTCTCAGTGTTCCCAATATATTCCTTTCCTCTCTTATTCTGCGGAAAACCTCCTCATTCCTTAACTTATCAGCCCAACATTCGTCTGTAACACCACAAATCAAATGCTTCGATTCTCTTCTCTTCCAATTTTCCCTCAAGCCGTCTTTCACTACCATAAAATGTTGTTCTCCAAACGTACATTATCAGATATTTCTTCCTCAAATTAAGGCCTATGTTTAATACTAGTAGATTTCTGATTGCCAGGAATTCCCTTTTTGGCAGTGCTAGTCTGTTTTTGATGCACACCTTGCTCTTTCCGTCATGGGTTATTTTGCTGGGTAGGTATAGGTATTCCTTAACTTCATCTACTTCGTGACCATCAATTCTAGATGTTAGGTTTCTTCCTGTTATTACTTCTGCTACTTCTTATTACCCTCGTCGTTCTTCGATTTACGCTCAGTCCATATTGTGTTCTCAGAAGACTGTTCATTCGATTTAGTAGATCTTGTAATTCTTCTTCACTTTCACTGAGGATGGCAATGTCATCAGAGAATCTTATCGTTGATGTCCTTTCACCCTGAATTTTGATTCCGCCTCATACCTAAGTGCTCAGAAAACACGCCCGAACAACATGACTTCGAGACCAGTATTGGCAGTTTTGCCAATGTCAAGTCATTGACTGATGATGCCTCTTTTGTGACGGTAGAATAGCAGTCATAAATTATGAATATGTTAGATTTTATAAATCGGGTGTGACCGGAATAACTGCAGAAAAGGAAACGTTTTGGCACCACATTTCTGAGAAGTAAACCAACAGATATTTCAGAATAAAGCACAATTCCCTCCAAATAATGATGGCAATGAGGAGAGGAAGAAGCCCCTACTGGGAAATAGGGTAATGCATTTTAATGAAAGAAAAATTTTCAGTTTCGAACTGCGTACTGGCATTGTGTTAAACGCAGTCGCGACATGTGAACATCTGTGCCAGGACGGTACTCGAACCCAGATACACCGCTTCTCTAGAATGTTTGCCTTATCCGCCCCCTTTTTCATTTTTTATATATTTTAAATTTTTTTAATGTTGCCTTAAGGTAGTAGAGCGGTCAGCGTAAGGCTGGTAGAGTCAGGGTGGGCAGGGATACATATGCTTCTGTCGCCCATTCTCCAACAGAGGAGTGAACTCAAAACACCCAAGAATAAATAAAAAATGGAAACTGCTACAGTTATATTGCTTAGACAACGACCACACGGCCGAAGGGAATGAAAATCATGATGCGAACAAAATCCTGCACGCGATCCCACGTGGGCTTCCCATCTGTGGACAGTGTTCATTTGTACCAAGTCGATAAACATTTTGCCTCGGGTCAACGTCCTATGGAGGTCATTCCCTGCTTGGCACTCCCCATGCGCGAGGCGGGGTTTGCAAAGGCACTGCGCAAATAATTTGCAAAGAGTTGGTAATACAAGGAGCGTGCTTAGCTATGTTGTGGTTATCTTGGAGATATTGCCAATAGTCAAGAACCGTCTCCTCATCACGCCACCGGAATAAATAGCGAATGAACATACGAGAGCGTCAGTCTTCTTGGTTGGGAAATAAGTATCCTCTGGTTATAGGAGGAACGGTGGGCGGGGGAGGGGCGAGGGGAGTGGTTACTCATGCTGCAGGGCAGGGCACGAAGGTAGCGGGCGAGGATCTTCTTCTGTAGGAGAGTACACACGTCAAACGCTGAATCAAATGTTAAACGGTGTTCATCAGTGTCCGGCAGGTATCACTATGGGCAAAGGAGAGAAACAGGCAAACCGATAACATCAAGTTGTTTTTTGTCGCATATTTCTGGTTGACAACATAGCACCATGTTGCTCGAGCCCGTGTGGAGAGGAAGGGTTGCTGGATTGCTCTTCACACCGCAAGTCATAATGTGGTTAAGCTTTTACTCTCAGCCACGTTGCGAGAGCTGGATCTCAGTAGCGAATGATAAATGTCTCTCGCTTTCGGAGCTCAAGCAGTGCACATAACTGTATTCGAATGTGAATTCCGGGACGTGGGGCAGAGAGGGAGCGATGTGTGCATTTGTAACACGTGTTAGGATGGATGTTCCTCTGATACAAGGCCTGTAAGTGAATTTTGTTGGGACCACAGTTTCGCCACTGTGCACAAAAAGAAGGCTGCAGCCCTGTCTCATACATTTATAAGTATCACTCTGCCTTCACGCGGAGGGTGGGTGATGGTGTAGACTTTAATTAAGAATCCAGCAGTGAGGTAATATCCGAACGGCGCCTGCAGTCTGCATTCATCGTTGTCGGTGGGAGAACCTGAGCCACGTGTTTCAACTTAGTAGCCAAGTGAAGGTTAAAGTACTCGACACGCTGTAATACTTCTATGCATCGAAGTAGATTCTGGCGAACTTATGTGTGCATTGTCTGCAGTAGTTGTGTAAAGGTCGTGGTAGCAGTGTGATGCTCGTCCTGCATAAATGTAATGCTCAAATATCTGATCGAATCTATCTGTGGGAGGGGCGCCACGCAGCTCACCTGGAGGATCCTTCTAATATGCATCGTCGTCAACTTGGCTGTTTTCAAGTGGCTTCTCACGACCGGTCCATATCACATGATCGATTCAAGTACAGATCGCACCTTATCACCTGATTGGGCCAACAGTAAAAGATCGTCAGCCTGCACACTGTAGTGAAAGGTGTGGCCGCTCAATTTAATACCCAAGAGCGTGAAAATCATGGAGAGCGCGTCCTCAACATCGTCCTGCGTAATCGATATATATTATAAAAGTAAGTGTACAGTGTGTGTGCCGCTAAAACTCAGAACCGAGTTCCTTTACAACCAAGGGAGTTATATTGTCTGGTAGTCCTCTATCCCCCGTCCACGTAAAACGTCCCCGTTTTTACATGTACGGCGTGCTTTTGAAGATATAAACGTTGGGAAGTTCCGGTCTCTAAAAATTTCTAGAACATTTCAGAAAATTCGAGAGTATTCGAGAATGTTCCAGACAAGTCGAGAGTATTCGAGAGCATTCAGTAACATTACAGAACGTTCCGGGATGTTGCATAATGATCCGGGATGTTCTGGAATGTTCGGGAATAGTGTGAAACATTCTGGAAGATTCGAGAATATTCGGGAACCTCTCAGAACATCCGAAATCATTATGGAACATTCCAGAACACTCTCGCATTTTGTTGAGTGTTCTGGAACATTGTGGACCATTCGAAGCCTTTTTTGCATGTTCTGTAATTCGCCACTGGTGGGGCTACCCATTGGAAGGGGCATATAGAGCTGGACCTATCGTGTATACGAACGTCAGTGTCTTATCTCTGACGAAGTCCGCCCCCGGTAGCTGAGTGGTCAGCGCGACAGAATGTCAATCCTAAGGGCCGGATTCGATTCCCAGCTGGGTCGGAGATATTCTCTGCTCAGGGATTGGGTGTTTTGTTGTCCTGATCATCATCATTTCATCTCCATCGACGCGCAAGTCGCTGAAGTGGCGTCAAAATCGAAAGACTTGCACCCGGCGAACGGTCTACCAGACGGGAGGCCCTAGTCACACATTTTATTTATCAGTGGCGAAGGGGGAACCGAAAAATGGGGTTGGAACACTTGCATGGAGTGAAATTTGCACGGAGTGACACCTGCCGGCTAACTGGTTGTTCACAGGTGCAGGCACACCAAGAAGTATAGGAGTTCAGCACAGCTGCACGTGCGAGCTAACTCGCGCTCACACCAGAGCAGTGAGCAACCGTGTATCGCTTCAGGGTGTTTCGTGGGGAATTTTGTTTATAAGACTTGTATTAATGAGGACTGACAATGAAATACGCTATAATGAGAAGTGACGATGAAATTCAACATCTCAAGTAATATTTTCATGATGTAACGAACGAGGGGCAGCTAAGTAAGAAACGTAGTATTTCTTATGACTGTTGCAGGCTTCTGATGACTTCCGTTTTAGGACGAAATTTAAATTGAGAAACTTATATTTCGTTGCTATTATATTTAAACGTTAAACATAAAAACAAAGATTTCAGTGAATATTACTTCTTTTGCTTTTTACTAAAGGTGAATGTCTGGTACTACTTTCCGAGAATGCTAATTCGAAGGCAAGCTCTTAAAGTGAAGTCTGCCACTGAGCTTCTGTGAGAGGACTTCGTACTCTTCACTGAGAAAAAAAAAAGTAAATATATGTACAAACATCGACTCATTTTGTTACGAAACTAAGCACGCAAACATGACACTGTAGATGCATAAGTTCTAGCTGTACCCAACTTTCAACACTGTCATTATGACCCGAAAATCGGTGAAACTGTGCAACCTATTGAAAAGTTGATCTAAGTGCAGACTCATTCGTTGATTGATCCCCCTGAAAACAAAAATGCATTTTCATAGCGAAAACGTTGGTAAAATTACTGAGACGTTTACTTCTCTGCTCCCATATAATGTAAACAATCGTCAGTCATATTGCTATATCTTTGGAATGGTTACTCTTAGATCTAGAACCATTCGGCCGTACTCATATTTACTCCGAACTTGGATTAAATTCAAACTGGGTAAAACAAGCAGCAGTATTTCCAGGAAAAGTGAAGTGAAACAACTCATAGCCAGTCGTTGGAAATCAATTACTTTACCTGTTCACTGCGTAAATATAGATTTAGGGAATACTGAAGTCCTGTTCAGTACAATCAAAAAGCTCCAAAGGAATAGGCATTGTCTTACAAATTATATCCCTACCATTGAACCTTCTGCCGGAGATTGTGAGAACGTTTTTATCTTCTGGTAAACCTTCCGGGATGTAAGGTCGTGGTCCATGAAACTCTTCAGCTCCTAACGTTTCGTCCAGAGCTGCGCTGGACATCTTCAGAGGGGTGTTTCTCCTCCGGTGAGTCTTGCCGACTGACGGGTCGGACTTTTTTTTTTTTTTTCCTTTATTGTAATTTTCAGCACCTCATACAAGGCGGGCTGGCAGCAGCTTAATACGCCGCTCTTCAGCCTTATGGGGTACAATAATATGAGATAGGTGACACAGAAAATACAAAAAATGGCGGGCAAAGAAAGTAGTTACAAAAAAAAACAAAAAACAAGAAGCCGTTCACGTTGGACGAGAAAAACACAAACACTTGTTGACACGGCGCACAAAACACGGAGAACTGCGATGGCACATGTGAACAGTGGAGTTGTAACTGCACGAAACACAAAACGAAGCACACATACTAGACACTGATGGCGATGATCTCCGGCGCGCGAATGTTCACTATGCGTGTTCGAGTCCGGGGACCTGCCAAGAGAGGAGGAGGAGGAAGGGGAGTGGGAGAGGGAGAGGGGAGAGCAGAGATGCCACGGGCAGGGGAGAAAGGGGGGGGAGGGAGGAAGGGGGAGGGGAAGCCCAGGGGGAAGAGTGGAGGAGGGAGGGGACAGGGGAAAAGGAAAGAGAAGGGGAGGGAAGGGAAGAGAAGGGAGGGAAGGAGGGTGCCTAAAGGAAAGGACACCGGAAGCGGGTGGTGGGGCAGGGTCAAAGTTGATAGGAGGGGTAGATGGAGGGGAGGAGGACATCATCAGGGAGGGGGAGCTGGCGGAAGCCACCTTGGGAGAGAGTAAGGAGGGTGGAGAGATGGAGACCGGGCGGGACGTGGGAATATAGGCGCGGCAGCGGGCGGGGATGGGAGAGGATCGGGGATACGAGCGGGTGAGGAGGATCAAGTTTACGGGAGGTGTACAGGATCCATATCCTCTCAAGGAAAAGGAGGAGGTGGGGGAAGGGGATGAGATCATACAGGATCCGCGTGGGGGAGGGGAGACGGATGTGATAGGCGAGGCGGAGAGCATGGCGTTCAAGGATTTGGAGGGATTTATAAAAGGTAGGGGGGTGAGATCCAGGCTGGATGGGCATAACAAAGTATAGGGCGGATGAGGGATTTATAGGTGTGGAGGATTGTGGAAGGGTCCAGACCCCACGTACGGCTGGAAAGGAGCTTGAGGAGACAGAGTCGGGAACGTGCCTTGGCTTGGATTGTACGGAGATGGGGAGTCCAGGAGAGGCGACGGTCGAGGGTGACGCCAAGGTACTTAAGGGAGGGAGTGAGGGCGATGGGACGGCCATAGACGGTGAGATAGAAATCAAGGAGGCGGAAGGAAGGGGTGGTTTTGCCTACAATGATCGCCTGGGTTTTCGAAGGATTGACCTTGAGCAACCACTGGTTACACCAAGCGGTGAATCGGTCAAGATGGGATTGGAGAAGGCGTTGGGAGCGTTGCAGGGTGGGGGCAAGGGCAAGGAAGGCGGTGTCATCGGCAAACTGGAGAAGGTGGACGGGGGGTGACGGCGGCGGCATGTCCGCCGTGTACAAAAGATACAGGAGGGGGGAGAGGACGGAGCCTTGGGGCACACCGGCGGAGGGGAAAAAGGTGTAGGAATCCGTGTTATGGATGGTGACATAGGAAGGACGGCGGGAGAGAAAGGAGCCCATCAGACGGACGTAGTTAATGGGAAGGGCGAAGGTTTGGAGCTTGAAGAGGAGACCGGAATGCCATACGTGGTCATATGCACGTTCGAGGTCCAGGGAGAGGAAGATTGCGGAGCGACGGGAATTAAGCTGTTCAGAAAGGAGATGAGTGAGGTGAAGGAGAAGGTCGTCGGAAGAGAAGGACGGCCGAAACGGGTCGGACGTCTGAGAGCGACTTATGTATCGTAGAAAGTGGGCGTGACCAGAGTTACACGTGATATGCAGAGATAACCTTTGTCAGAGATAAAACTTAACTATCGATCGTAATCTCGTCACGGATAAAACTGTCTAGCAATTCTGTAGTGCTACTGTCCAAATATCACTAAGTTTCATGGTCTCTTCTTTCCGATTAAAATTGTCCCTATGTTTATATATTTCAATTGCTTCTCTACAAAGCCGTGGGTAATAGTTCTTCGTCGTAGATAAAATTTTTGTTTCGGAAAACTTCACTTGATGATTTCCTGGCTGAAAAGCGTGTTCTGCTACAGCCGATTTATCTGTTTTTCCTAATCGGCAAAGACTTCTGTGTTCTTTTAACCGTGTATTTACGCTTCTTTTTGTTGTTCCAACATAAACTTTACCACATGTACACGGAATTTTATATACGCCACTGGCTGATAGAGGAGCGCGTTTATCTTTTACAGACCGAAGAACATGACAAATTTTCTTCGTTGGTCTAAAAACAGGTCTAATATCATGTTTACTTAAAATCTTTCCAATCTGATCCGTTACTTTCTTTATAAAAGGGAGAGAGACTGTATTCTTCCATCGTTTTTCGGACTTGTCCTTAAGCTTTTTGTTGTTTGGGTGCAGAATTCTGCTTACTTCTTTCTTTGAGTAGCCATTTTTCTCAAAAGCGTGCTTCAGATGTTTTAATTCGTCGTCTAGATACTCCGGCGTGCAAATCCGTCTGGCTCTGTCAACGAGACTTGTAATAACACCTCTTTTGTGTTTTGGATGGTGGTTAGAGTTTTTATGTACGTATCTGTCTGTGTGCGTTATTTTTCTAAAAATCTGTTGTTTCAAGCTTCCATCCGTCTGTCTCATAACTAAAACATCCAAAAACGGTATTTTGTTATCATTTTCTCTCTCCATGGTAAACTGGATTCTTGGATTTATATTATTAAGGTAATCAAAAAATTCGCCTAAGGCTTCTCTACCATGTGGCCAGACCACAAATGTATCGTCTACATACCGATACCAGCGAGATGGTTTCTTATCTGCTTTTTCCAAGGCTGACTGTTCGAATTTCTCCATGTAGAAATTAGCTACTGCGGGACCCAATGGGTTACCCATTGCTACGCCATTAAGTTGTTCGTAAAACTCATCATTCCACTGGAAATGACTGGAAGTAAGACAGTGTCTGAAAAGAGCAGTCAGATCTTCTGGAAAAATATCCGTTATAAAATCCATAACTTCATTAACTGGAATCATAGTAAATAAAGATACTACATCGAAACTTACTAAAATATCTTCAGCAGTCAGAATTAAACCTTCAATTTTCTCTATAAAATGACGTGAGTCCTTTATATATGAGTCCGTTTTTCCAAAATATGGTTGTAAGCGAGTTGTTAGATATCTTGCTATTTCGTACATAGGAGAATTGATAGTACTAACAATCGGTCTCAGAGGTAGGTCCTTCTTATGTACCTTGGGTAGGCCATAGAGTCTAGGACACATAGCTTCAGTCTTCAATAAAGCTCTTTTTTCTTCTTTTTGAATAGAAGTGGCCGATTTTATCAAATTATTTGTTTTCCGTAGTACGCTGGCTGTAGGATCTTTCTTAAGTTTTTTGTATTGCCCTGCCGTTAAAAGATTCAAAATTTTGCTTTGATAATCTTCTGTATTTAAAACGACCGTAACATTCCCTTTATCAGCAGGAACAATCACTATGTCTTCATCTGCATTTAAATCTCTCAGAGCCTTTCTTTCGCCATTGGTTAAATTACTTTCCAGAGGTTTACTGCGGCATAATACTCTGGTGGTTTCGATCCGGATTGCATTTGCAGTTTCTTTGGGGAGAGTACGTATACCTGCTTCTACATTTGCAATAATATCCTCAACAGGAACTTTCGGAGGTGTTATAGAGTAGTTTCCTCCTTTTGCAAGAACTGAAATTTCGTCTTGAGATAAACCTCTGTCTGACTTATTAATAACAGTTTCGGACATCACTATATTATTTGTAGATTCTGCATAAGTTTGTAACTTTTCGAACTTCTTCTTATGCCTTCTAGTAGACGTTTCCATCATGGTTTCCATAGATCGAAATGTAAGGCAATCTATTTTATTCCATAGGTCTCTCTGTATCTTACTAGCAAGGAATAAATGTAACTGCAGTAACTTACGGTCAACAGAATCCATCTCTCGTCTTGTATAATGTATCCTCTCTCGAAGTAGTGCTGCTTCTGTATAATCAAATATCCGATGAACACGGGCTGTCTGGAACATCCTCTTCAACTTTAGAAAATTCGGTATGGTAGACGAATCCCTACAACGCAACAAGAAAGTTAAAGTACAAATTAAATGCGCTCTCTTCTTACGTAAAATTTCCAGGCGTCTAACTGATTTTGAGAATTGCTCCCCGTAGAGCCTTCTGATCATAGTATGAAGGCTTTCACGACCGGATGACATATCTTCTGGTAAACCTTCCGGGATGTAAGGTCGTGGTCCATGAAACTCTACTATGATCAGAAGATTCTCAAAATCAGTTAGACGCCTGGAAATAGGGATAATTTTAATCGGAAAGAAGAGACCATGAAACTTAGTGATATTTGGACAGTAGCACTACAGAATTGCTAGACAGTTTTATCCGTGACGAGATTACGATCGATAGTTAAGTTTTATCTCTGACAAAGGTTATCTCTGTATATCACGTGTAACTCTGGTCACGCCCACTTTCTACGATACATAAGTCGCTCTCAGACGTCCGACCCGTCAGTCGGCAAGACTCACCGGAGGAGAAACACCCCTCTGAAGATGTCCAGCGCAGCTCTGGACCAAACGTTAGGAGCTGAAGAGTTTCATGGACCACGACCTTACATCCCGGAAGGTTTACCAGAAGATATGTCATCCGGTCGTGAATGCCTTCATACTAGAACGTTTTTAATCAGAAAGTTCAAGAAAAAGGCTACCCTGATCTTAAAATTAAAAGAAGAAGCCTCATGCAAGCAGAAAGGGAAAACGTTATGGTGCCGGAGAATTTTAATGGCTATGTGTCTTGTAGTAACATAAATTCTTTGATAAAACGTTAAAATTCATTTTACCATACATTTGTTTATCTAATCGCAGTGGCATCCTTTTTTTCCTAAATGTTACCCAATATGAATGAAATTTTTGGAGGAAGTAGTCTTGAATTGTTGACATTCTTTTATGCATTAATATTATCGAAAATGTAATTTGTTTGTTTTATCAACACATCTGTGTACTGGTAATTGAAATTGTAGCAAAACAGCTTAAGTCACTTAATAAAGGCAACGCCTCCGGTCCAGAGTTTACACCAGTCAGGTTCTTTCAGAATATGATGATACAATATCTCCATATTTAGCAATTATATACAACCGCTAGCTCACAGAAAAATCTGTACCTAAAGACTGGAAAATTGCTCAAGTCGCAGCAATAGCCAAAAAGGAAAGTATGAGTAATCCGCTGAATTGCAGGCCAATATCACTAACGTCGATTTGTAGAAGGGTTTGGAACATATACTGTGTTAGAACATTATGACGTAACTCGAAGAAAACCATTTATTGACTCATAGTCAGCACGGATTTAGAAAATATCGTTGTGAAATACAACTAGCTCTTTATTCTCATGAAGTAATAAGAGATATCGAAAGGGGTTGACAAATTGATTCCATATGTTTAGATTTCCAGAAGCCTTTCGATACCGTCCCTCACAAGCGTCTTCTAAACAAACTGTATGCCTTTGGATTATCGCCTCAGTTGTGTGACTGGGTTTGTGATTTCCTGTCAGAAAGGTAACAGTTCGTAGTAATAGACGGAAAGTCATCGAGTAAAAAGAAAAGTAATATCCGGCGTTCCCCAAGGAAGTGTTATAGCCCCTCTATTGTTCCTGACCTATATTAACGACATAGGAGACAATCTTTGATTGTTTACAGATGATGCTTCATTTATCATCATGTAAAGTCATCAGACGACCAAAACGAATTGCAAAATGGTTTAGATAAGATACCTCTATGGTGCGAAAAGTGGCAATTGATCCTGACTAACGAGAAGTGTGAAGTTATTCACATGAGTACTAAAAGAAATCCGCTGAATTTCGATTACGCGATAAGTCACACAAATTTGAAGGCTGTAAATTCAACTAAATATTTAGCGATGACAATTACAAATATCCTAAATTGGAATGATCACATAGATAATGTTGTGAGTAGAGCAAACCAAAGACTGGGATTCATTGGCAGGACACATAGATGGTGCAACAGGTCTACTAAAGAGTCTGCTTACACTACGCTTGTCCGCCCTATTCTGGAGTATTGCTGTGCAGTGTGGGATCAGCGTCTGGACGGACTGACGGATGACATCGAAAAAGTTCAAACAAGAGTGAAATAGGGGAGATAGTGCCAGAAATATGATGCATGATTTGGAGTGACAAAGGCGTTTTTCGTTGCGATGGGATCTTCACACGAAATTTCAATAACCAGTTTTCTCCTCCTATTGCGAAAACATTCTATTGGCACCTTCCTACATAGGGAGTAATTATCATCATGTTAAAATAAGAGAAATCAGGAATCGCAAAGAAAAAATTATGTGCTCGTTTTTCCCACTCGGCGTTCGAGAGTGGAACGGTAGAGACTGCTTGAAGGAGGTTCGTTAAACCCTCTGCCAGGCACTTTATTGGGAATAGCAGAGTAGTCGCGTGGATGTAGATCTTTAGCATAATAGACACAATGCTAAGATTTTGTCGCTATCGACAGGGTAGAAGATAAGTTAAATTTATAGATGGAGTCTCCCCTTAAACACTGCACCGTACATACTGTGCGTTCGTATCTATGCCCTATCAGTCGGCTGTGCTGCGCTAAGTAACGGTGTCTGACCTTCCCATTTTACCGCGAGCGACCATAACCCAGGCGACGAGCGAGCGTGAGTGCTCTTGCTCGCCTGACCGCATCCTCAACGGGCCTGCTGTGGTCTGCGACATGTGTAAAGTTCTTTTTTTTCGTATTGACCTTCTAGGATTACGTTAACAACTCCAGTTCCTTTCTTCCTTTGTTGTTGTTTCCTATTTTTCCAGTATTCCCTCATTTTCTCCCCATGAAGTCTCTCCCTTTCTTCTGTTCATGTTGTTCTTTTATAATATTAAACTTTTTAAGATTACGTTGATTGAATGTCTGATCTGTGGAATGGATAAAAAACTCGAATTATCGTATTGCATGCTGTAACTGCAAGTGGTGAGCTTACTCTGTGTTGTTGGTAGCGAAACTTTATACGAACTGATTTAGCAATGCAACTCCCAATACCTATAAAGAAATACAGTCACTGCAAAACACATTCAGCCCCTTAGGCAGTGAATCATCTGGCCCTGTTCAAAACATAACTTTGGTCCCTGTGCACATAACGGAGATTAGCCGAGCGGTCTAAGGCGCTGCAGTCATGGACTGCGCGGCTGTTCCTGGCGGAGGTTCGAGTCCTCCCTCGGGCATGGGTGTGTGTGTTTGTCCTTAGGATAATTTAGGTTAAGTAGTGTGTAAGCTTAGGGACTGATGACCTTAGTAGTTAAGTTCCATAATATTTCACACACATTTGAACATTTTTTTGCACATAACAAATAAATTAAATTGTCTTACCTACAGAGCAGCAACGGTGGAAAGCGATATATTCTGGTCTCTCCTGAAAATATATGCTAGCTACTGTCTCAGCGATGTGCAATACTGGCTGTAAAACCTAAAATGCACATGAAATTGTTTTGGCTGCTAAATGAAAACATTTATGAAAATCCAACTTCTCTGGAAAACGTATGATCTGGACAGGGAGGCAGTACTGATTGTGGTGAACTACTAACACAGATTTTTTTTTTTAGCAAAACTATATTGCAAGTTAAAATTGCCTTTTCAAAAACATCTGACAGCTGTCTTTACATTACTCACAATTGACTCAAAAACAATGAGATTTAAACATCCAGTATTATCTATCTTCATTAAACCAACATAAATGCAAATCATCAAATTAAATATAACACTGTTAAGAAATCTTAGAAACATTACAAAGTGAAATATCTAACTAGCGTTTCTATCAAAACAGTTTATGTACATTCTGGGGTTACTCACCAATTACAAATTATCAGCCAACTCATCTATACTAACGCGCTGACGAAAACAGGTATCATAATTATTTAACGTACTTACCTTTCTTGCATGAAGACTTCTGCTTCCAGGTTCAACAATATTGACATACTTGAATTAATCTAATACTTGGTGGCTTCACACAGCAGATCACATAAACTGCCTACTCCATCGTCTTTCCCTAACAGGCAGCTACCTACAACAGTGCGCGAAGAGCACTCTTACTCCACCACTATAATAATCTCAGACCAGGAGCAGGATCTCTGGTTCTGCGGTCTTACACAGTCAGCGATATTAAGCCTTCCAAAGACGTACATCGTTTATAAAATCATATTCGGGTGCCACATACAAATGTGCCCCAGTAGAATCCTTTCACAACCCTCCAGTGGGGTTTAACAAATTTGACACATATTTGGAAGTACCTGCTACAACAAATGTGTGGTAAATTTATCTAACTGTATAACATCATTAAACTCGAAAGAATTGATAGTGCTCAGGTGCACTAGTATGAATCATTATCTGATTATATTATGAGTAAGTTGTCTCATAAACAAGGTTGATGACAAATAAATCATGTAAAACAGAATCAGTATACAATCCTAACTGTCGTGATGATGATACAGGATTGGGCAAGGGAAAGCAAGAGTCATGGCTGAAGCCTATGAACATGCTGAAGTGACTGAATCATAAAGTCAATTTGTTTCTGTTTCGTGCAGGTTCAGCTACTTAGTAGTGACCAGCGTGGATTACATTCAGTGTACCAATACATCTGAACTCCATATTATTTTCCTGTCATGTGCAGAGATACAAGAGGTACTCGGCAACAGGTTACCAACAACCGTAATTGGCGATTATCATTGTATCAGTAACGAGATGACCAGCATCATCACTGCTCTTCATAGTAAAGATTCCTCTGAGATCCAAACAACACATATAGTTGCTTACGTTGAAGTATGAATACCAGTATTAGGTTGCTCCAATACCATGAACAAACATAGGTGACTGGATAATGGAAGTTACAAAAAAGTAGCAAAGGTAAGGTGGAACATGACCATTTCTACCTGTGTCAACATCAAGTAATCTATTTGATCTGAAGATGTTCAGGATCCGAACGAAATTATAGACTGGATGAAGCAACAATGCTTTACATCAGAGTTAATAGGCGAAATTTAAAGTGAACTCTGAATAAGGGAAAATCAATACGTGTGACATCAGGATGGCAAATAGACATAGAATAACCAAACGTGACAGAGAACATCACTGGTTCATAACATTATACCGTGGATCTCAGTGGCCTTGTTAACACAATATTGAGACGTAACTACTTAAGGAAGCCTAACAGTAAAATCAAGAATTGAATGGCTCCAGGTGGCCTTGTTCTTGGAATACACGCAAATCTTAATATCTAAAACAACTGAATAGAAAATATCAATCAGAGGCTACAAGTCGACTTTTTAGTTAGATAAATGCTGATCTTAGTAGCTAAAGAAATGTTACAAAAATTATATTTGTGGCTGAAAGTGGCCTAGTTTTGCATACGATAAACTTCAAAGCTGAGAAAGTATCATAAAATATCATTTACCTAATTTTATATGGCACTCAGCGGCCTACGCATAATTCATAATGAGAATATGTATCTCGGCATGGCTTTTACAAGGCCAAATTGCACTAATAGCAGTATTATAAAAAGTATTGAACAGGGCCAGAGAATTCAGTACCTAAGGGGCTGAATGTATTTTGCAGTGACTGTATTTCTTTATTGTTATTGGGAGTTGCATTGCTCAATCAGTTCGTATAAAATTTTGCTAACAATAACACAGAGTAAACACACCACTTGCAGTTACAACACGCTACACGATAATTCGCGTTTAGTATCCATTCGACAGTTCAGACATTCAATCAACGTAATCTTAAAAAGTTTATTTTTATAAAATAACGTTACACTGGGCGACAGCCCTGCTAGTCGTTCGCATTGTGAAATATTTGATATTAAAATAGTCAGTTATATATATTCTGTTATCTCAACCACTCTGTAACAATAATAGTAGATATATTTAGGCTCAACGCAATTTACTAACTGGTACAAAATTTCTTCCACAGTTCATCGGCATTCTTGTGCTCCTTTTTTTTTCTCATGAAGGTTGAATTTTTGTCTTTGGATTTGTACTCTGTATCTGACAGGATGTCGCGCAAAAATGTCAAGGTTCCGGTGCGTAATCTGACAATTAGAGATACCGAAAAAGACGATTTTCCTATTATTGACAAAAAACGTGAGTTCCGCTTCCCAGAGTAATGAACAGTTTCCTGACAGTATGATATCACCTAATGTAGCATCTGCTCAGACGCTGCGGTAGATATTACTAACACGCAGATGTCAGAACACGATTCTTTACCGAATCAGGTCAATTAACTTCCCAATTCTCGCACAGTCAATCAGAATGCCAACAGTATGTCAGATGACACAGTAGTGCAAAATACTCAATCTGTTTTTAAAATTACGTCAGATTCCGTAAAAGGTAATTATGCAGATAATGCAACAAACGAGACGTCCATGGCTGTTGATGATATCTCCAAATCACAAAGCACAACACAAATGACACCCGTCGCATCAATTCAAAGCAATATTGAAGCAATGTTACAATATCTCATGCCCATGTCCAATGCGCGAGTTAATAATAATAATAATAAAAAAAAAAAGCTCTGAGCACTATGGGACTTAACTGCTGTGGTCATCAGTCCCCTAGAACTTAGAACTACTTAAACCTAACTAACCTAAGGACATCACACACATCCATGCCAGAAGCAGGATTCAAATCTGCGACCGTTGCGGTCGCGCGGTTCAAAACTGTAGCGCCTAGAACCTCTCGGCCACTCCGGCCGGCAATGATGAACAGTTTTCCATCATACGGGAAATACAAGTTGACACCACCACCCAGTTCAATGAACAATTTTCCACCATACTTGTCGAGCTTAAATAGTACAGAGAAACGACTGATAACCGTTTCAAACAGGTAGATACAGGCGCTCAGGGCAATGAAAAACGACTTTGTCATAAAACTGAAGCCTTAGCCAGCCAATGCGCAGACAGAACCAAACCTTTGAGAGATGAAATTAATGTTTGAAGACATCAATGTGGTGAAACATATAGAAAGCTTACAGATGAAAGACAATCAGTTAATGAAATAATAGATGAACAAGACACTCGACTAGAAGCACGTCTTAAAAGTTCAAACAGAGACCTCAGAAATGCGATACAAAGACTTTCTCCGTAAACGCACAGAGGAAAACAATCAGTTGTTACAGTCATTCGCAGAAAAAAGACAGGAAATAGAACAGGAGCTGCTCGCTAGTCTTACAACCCATGTTGACGCTAGTATAAATTCCGTTGCAGACCACGCTAACAATCACAGAACCAAATACAGACAGATGTAACTGATTTCAAAACCACTGTTGTAAAATGAATCCAGAAAGTTGAAGGAAAGTGTACAGATGACCTTGAGTCGTTAAGCACCAGCCTTGAATAAATAGAGCTGGTGCAGAACCCTAACACAATTGAAGCAGATTTGAAAATCTACAGAAACAAGTCGACTCTTAAATTCGAACAATTTCACACATATTCTTATGCTCACGGCAAAATGTGATGAGCTATCAGTAAGACTAGAAACACTAGAAAACCAAACTGAAAATAAATCAGACGACACAGCTCCCATTCCATTTACTGAATCTCAGAAATATAAGTACATGAAACAAACATTAAACCAGGTTGGTGCACATAACAGTTCGCTGCACAGGAATGATAATAGTTTACATCAGGAAGTAACCAATATCAGAAAATTTTTTCCTTGTAATCAGTTTCAGACTAACATGCCTGACTTGCAACAGCAACAGTCACCTACCTTTAAACCTCAAAATAGTACGAGCAGACTACAAAGAACGCGTGACATTAAAGCAAACCAGTCGCCACACAATCATTTTTTTAAGCCGCCGAACCTTCTCAAAATCTACAACACGAAGGATTGGACTATAAATATTTCCCATCTGTAAAGAAATTCAAGGTATTTAGAAATAACTACACAGACCTACATCCCCTTGATTGGGTGCAGCAATTTTCATTTTCGCTGCCACCAAACTGGCTAGTGACACATAAGCTCGAATTTATCTGTAACTTTTTAGAGGGAGAACTTTCGATGCGTATGAGACCCATAACAAGGCAATGTCACTCTCTCGAAGAATTTCAAAATGCTTTTCTATCTGCATATTGGTCGGAAACGACTCAGTGAGGCATTAAAGACCAGCTACTTAGTTTACCCAATTTTGAACACCCCAATTTTCCAACTACCACCTACTTTTTTGAATATATGGTCCAATAAAACCAGTACCTGACCGAACCTAATAGCCAATCTGCGGTCATACAATTATGCATCTCAAAACTTCCACGTTCATAATGAGTTCCTCTTCTCACAGGACAGCAAAAAGGAAATATTTCAGCATTCAGAGACTTGGTACAATTATTATAAATTTAGCAGTCGGACTACTCATTTGTCAATAAGAACTTTAATAACGGCAATCAAGGGAATAATTCATTCACATCCAACAAACAAGCCCGCCCATTCCATTTACATCTGCATCTACATCTACATTTGTACTCCTCAAGTCACCCAACGGTACGTGGCAGAGGGCACCTTACGTGCTACTGTCATTACCTCCCTTCCCTGTTCCAGTCGCGTATGGTTCGCGGGAAGAACGACTGCCGGAAAGCCTCCGTGCGCGATCGAATCTCTCTAATTTTACATTCGTGATCTCCTCGGGAGGTATCAGATAAGAGAAATAACAGATTTGAATAACGATTTTTATGGACATGCTAATAAGAGACAAAATTTTCTAACCAGTGTATTCAGCAGCAGCAACAATATTAGAATTTCGACGCCAACAATCAGTTCGCAGCCCCAATTCTTGCCACAGCCACAGCAGCCCGGAAATATTCGACAGCAATACTGTGTACAAGCCCAACCGAAGGTCAATGTGCACCGCTCAGTTTTGACAGTACAGCCCAGTCTAATAATTTTACTCAACCGCAAGCGAATAACTTCTCCCACAAAAATCAATGCTCGCAGTCACATCAAAACGATCAACAGCAAAGAAATTTTCACCACAAGCATGAAGGGAATAATCAATAATTTAAGAGTAATTTTGGTAACAGCAACTTTCATCACAATCGGCCTCAGCAGACTCAGTTCATTCTTTATGAACCTAATGTTCGTTTCCGGTCACCGCAGCATTCTGCAGACCAAAACAACCGTACAGTACATATAATTGAACCACCACAGCAATCTTCTGCCATCAATCAGCCCACTAGTAATGCATGACTAGAAACTACCGACGCTGTTCAATCGGAAACGTACAACGCGATTCTTCTAGTTATGATACCGTTCAGCAAAACGTCATAACTTTCGACGATATTAAGGCACATTATTACAAGAGAGACACCAAACTCAAAAGAATATTTCTCATCCCGTAGTTGAAATTAAAATTGGCTTGTATTTATTTTCTGTAGCGATCTACTCTGTTTCACCTGTAACAGTGATAAATGAAACAGCATTTCAAAACTGTGACACCGACAATACCTGTCCCACTTCTCCGCTTGGTAAAACGAAAGTTCGAGACGAGGTATCCAACAAGGGAGTAGATGTGAAACTGCAAACCCGTCTATCTTTTCTATTTGCTAATCACACATTTGATGCTAATTTCTGGATCGTTCCTCTCTTAACGTCATGCTTGGCATGTACTTCCTTGTTGAACGTGATGCTGTTATCAACTTTAAGAAGTCATTGCTTATATTGAAATCCGTTACGCACTTTTCAGAATACTTTGTCAGCTGAGGAACAAGACAGTAACAGAGTAGGCCTAGAGGTCATTTCATCGTATAAGAATGCTAATTGGTATACATCATTTTTTACAAACGCGTATTTCCGTAATAACAATATCCCTGATGAATTTGACTACGACCTTGTGCAGACGGTCAACAGTAAGATAAATGAATGTAAAGCTTCGACCGACGATGAGCGACAACAGTTGCTGGATATTCTTTTACAGCACTCTGAAATATTTAAAAGTGTACGAGGAACTATATCCAGTTTTGTTTACGAATTCCAAGTAAAACCGCATGTACGTTTAAGGCAAAACATTATTCCATTCCGGTCCGCAGCTCGTGGTCGTGCGGTAGCGTTCTCGCTTCCCACGCCCGGGTTCCCGGGTTCGATTCTCGGCGGGGTCAGGAATTTTCTCTGCCTCGTGATGACTGGGTGTTGTGTGATGTCCTTAGGTTAGTTAGGTTTAAGTAGTTCTAAGTTCTAGGGGACTGATGACCATAGATGTTAAGTCCCATAGTGCTCAGAGCCATTATTCCATTCCGTTCATCTATAGAGATCAAGTCAAGCAAGAACTTCATACTATGTTAGATCAAGGTATCATTGAACCAGCCGTCGGTGTATTATCCCTCGTCACATTTTTAATAAGAAAGATGGCTCACTTCGTCTTGTGTTGGATTCACGTCAGATAAACAAAATCGTCGTTACCGAAACCGATCGTCTGCAAATGCTGGAAGAGCTCTTGTAAAAACATTAATCTATTCCACTTTGGACCTAAAGTCTGGATTCTGGCAAATTCAGCTGCACCCTAATTGCACAAAATACGCTGCTTTCCTTGGTTTCGGTAGCTCCGCTGCTTTCATCCTTGCGATGAATATTTTCTTCTAAATGAATTAAAAGACAGAATCACCACATAGATTGACGACATTCTCACTGCAGAACCTTCTTGGGTGGAACATAACTCTGTTCTTCGCATGCTACTGCAAACTTTTGTTACAGAATGTGTTACCGTGAACCTTGGTAAGTCTCATTTGGCAAAACTTCCATTAAATTTCTAGGTCATGTAATTTTGGTAGAAGGCATTGCGCCTGATCACGTCAAACTACAAGCCATCCGTGAAATTTCAATTCCGTCTACCAAATAACAACTTCGCAGCTTCCTCGGTTTGGTCAATTTTTTTCGCCGTTTCATACACCACTCTGCACTAGATACCCCTACATTGAGTCATCTTACTGGTAAAAATACTATCTGGTCTTGGGATGACCAAACACAGTCCGAGTTTCTCAATCTGAAAAAGGCTTTAGTTAACGCTCCACTTCTATCACATCCTGACCCGACAAACAATTTTTCGACTCCAGAATGAGATTTTCACTCTGCAGCGGAGTGTGCGCTGATATGAAACTTCATGGCAGATTAAAACTGTGTGCCCGACCGAGACTCGAACTCGGGACCTTTGCCTTTCTCGGGCAAGTGCTCTACCATCTGAGCTACCGAAGCACGACTCATGCCCGGTACTCACAGCTTTACATCTGCCAGTATCTCGTCTCCTAACTTCCAAACTTTACAGAAGATCTTCTGCGAACCTTGCAGAACTAGCACTCCTGAAAGAAAGGATATAGCGGAGACATGGCTTAGCCACAGCCTGGGGGATGTTTCCAGAATGAGATTTTCACTCTGCAGCGGAGTGTGCGCTCATATGAAACTTCCTGGCAGATTAAAACTGTCGAGTCTCGGTCGGGCACACAGTTTTAATCTGCCAGGAAGTTTCATATGAGCGCACACTCCGCTGCAGAGTGAAAATCTCATTCTGGAAACATCCCCCAGGCTGTGGCTAAGCCATGTCTCCGCTATATCCTTTCTTTCAGGAGTGCTAGTTCTGCAAGGTTCGCAGGAGACCTTCTGTAAAGTTTGGAAGGTAGGAGACGAGATACTGGCAGATGTAAAGCTGTG
This sequence comes from Schistocerca americana, assembly GCF_021461395.2. Lineage (NCBI taxonomy): Eukaryota > Metazoa > Arthropoda > Insecta > Orthoptera > Acrididae > Schistocerca > Schistocerca americana. The sequence goes on along the minus strand of NC_060119.1, from coordinate 440,437,752 downwards.
AGTACCGGGCATGAGTCGTGCTTCGGTAGCTCAGATGGTAGAGCACTTGCCCGCGAAAGCCAAAGGTCCCGAGTTCGAGTCTCGGTTGGGCACACAGTTTTAATCTGCCAGGAAGTTTCAATTTTTCGATTGCCACAGACAGCTCCAAGACTTCTCTTGGTGTCCAGGTATTTCATGAAATAGAGGAAAATGGTACAACTGTTAAGAAGAACATCGTGTTTGCTAGTCGCATCCTCACACCGGCTGAAAAAAAATTTCGATCACTGAACTCGAAACATTATGTGTTGTTTGTGCTTTCACAAAATTTCGTCACTTTCTATATAGCAGACACACAACAGTATACACAGATCACAGAACTATTCAATTTCTTTTATCAGCTAAATTTACACATGACAGACTTAGTCGTTGGAAACTTTATTTGCGGGAATTTGATTTTAGGATTGTCCACATCCCAGAAACCCAGTATGCTGTAGCAGATGCGCTTTCTAGCTCACTGTACAGTAACCAGCAAGAAATCGCTGCTAATTTCTGTCAAACTAACTTCAGTATTCTTTACATTAAACAGATAGCTTTTGAAAATTTTATTTCAGCATCATTAAAAGACATCGCCAGAGAATAGAAGAAGACGACCCTCTGCATACCTGAAGAACTTGTCAATAAATTAATCTGCTATACACACATGAGGTAAGCCCATTATGGTGCTCGCAAATGCATTTTGATACTACTACAGAACTGTTATTTCACAAATATGGAAAGCGTATTCGACGAGTCTTAGCGACTTGCTAAATTTGTATAAAAAGTTAAATCTTCTGTACCCCATTGTACCCATGAAATTAAAACATACGGCAGCTGTTGAAGTGTTTGGATCTATTTCTAGAACTAATAAAGGTTTCTGTTACATTTTCGTTGCTGTAGAACTTTCGAAATTTGTGTCTTTCACTCCGTTACGAAAAACCGATGCTAGAACTGTTTCTAATGCTGTTATTAAACATTTTTGCCTCATGTTGAACATGTTCAGAATGTAATCCCCGACAATGGGCAGCAATTTCAACCAGTAATATGGAAACGCACATTGCAAGCCAGAAATATTACACCCATTCAGTTTCCAGATACCATGCTTCTTCCAACCTAACAGGGCGCATCATGAAAGAGATTGGAAAGCTTTGTCGTATGTACTGTCACAAAAAACATATTGATTGGGACAAACACATTTCAGATTTTCAGGACGTCATCAATTCCATACCCAACGACTCTACCATGTTTTCGCCGTATCTTGTGTTGAAAAATATAGACTCACCTAACGAAATCCGTGAAATTTTTTCTTTTCCTTCTACAAGAAGATTACGTCACCATGAAATTATAGACATCGCACTTAACAATATAAAGAGCGCAGCACAGCGCCGCAAACGTCAGCAAAAACAGGTGAGTAACCTCCTGGAATTTCTCACTGGACAAAAAGTGTTGATACGCACTCATTTCCTAACCAACAGAGGTAAATGTTGTTGAAGTAAATTTGAACATTTATATCCTGGACGTTTTAGGATATGTAACATTCCCCATCCCAATGTGATTCATGTTGAAACTTAACGGACGAGAAAATCGCGAGGCAATCATCGCACCAACAGCGGCATGCACTTAATAGAATAACTTTTGCTTTATTTCATTTCATGTAGCTAGATAGAAATTTGATGATGACATACCACAACTCTTTATTTCTTCACCGTTCATCTTGGTATAATTTTTTTTTTTTGCTATTTTTCAGGAGCTATGCTAATTGCCAAATTTTTTACAGATGCGCGTATTTATATTGACAGTTTTCACATATGCTTATTCTGATTTACAAGTGAGTGTACGTAATGATATGACACAACACAGATTTTTTTTTACCTGATGCATTTCCCAAATTTACAAAAATTCTATTGCTACCTAGTTTTCACGATTCCTTGATTATTCATCACTTTGATAGGTGGAGACGTGCCCGGTAAGGAGAATCTTGCACGTCGATTCTCTTACAGTAAGTTTAGGCCTTGCACATTTTTGTGTTTTCATACGCAGGTGCATGAAAACAACAACTGAAAGAGAGACCATTTATTTTGACATTTGCTCAGTGGATCACATTCCTTGGGTGGTCTGACCGCTGCAAACCGTATCTCAAACATTTATTCATAATACTAATTTGTATTCTTTTTGTATGTAGCCGCTATTCGCCTTACGTTAATTTATTTCAGATGCTATTTTGTCTTTACTGATAACATGTGCCATTTTTTGATGTTATGTTATTCTACTTCACCATTATTGCACACCCTAGGCAAGATAGTATTACTTCTGACATTTATGCTATTGTCTCATGATTATTACTACATTTTTTGTTACGTTAGTCACTCTTTGCAATCTATAATGTTGCCATATTTCATTTATGCCTTGTCTTGTGCTATATCGCTATGTATCTCTTTCACTTGATGATGTCACTAGTTTACTTGCTTTCACCTATGTAGATTTAAGAAATCCAACAAAATGATGTCCGTAATTACCTGTCGTCGGTGTCGACGGCTATCGAGCACGATGTTGTTCATAGATGGGATTTCGTTACTTGCTCAGTCTTGATGCCGCGTCCCCATGATGACCCCTTCCCATTTTCGCTGCATAAGAGACAATATTTTGGCTTTAATTCGGCGGTTGCCATTTGCCGATCGGGTCACAGCGATTGGGATGCGAGTTTGCGAAGCATCGTGTAATAAAACTCCGAAGTATGAGATGCCATGCAGCAGTGTCCTTTCATATTGTGTTACCATTTGCCAGAACGACAAAAATGGTTCAAATGGCTCTGAGCACTATGGGACTTAACATCTGTGGTCATCAGTCCCCTAGAACTTAGAACTAATTAAACCTAACTAACCTATGGACATCACACACATCCATGCCCGAGGCAGGATTCGAACCTGCGACCGTAGCAGTCGCGCGGTTCCAGACTGAGCGCCTAGAACCGCTAGACCACCGCGGCCGGCCCAGAACGACAGTTTGGCACATTCCATTCACCATACCAATGTCGGAGGTTATCGTCGTTTGCAGCAACGGAGATAACCTGACGGCATTTCTGTAGATGTGCCGCATCAATATCGCAGATCCCGTTGTTGCTGGAGGGTGACCATGAATATGAAGTCGCTATGGTCTGAGGAGAAAAGCAGTTGTCGTTCGGTGTCCAACACTCCTGGCGCAAGCTCATGTGAGACATAGATGTGATCAGAATGATTGAGCAAGAGACTGTTAAAAAATGTTTGTCCGGGGTTGTGATCTTGCATTTTGCATTTTGTCTCGAGTATAAAGCAGGTCTCGCTCCAATCATCGAAGTTTCTGACAAGCCGAAAAGTGTAGAGAGGGTCTTTAGGTTGAAGCACACAGTTAAAGTCACCGTAGAAGAAAAATTGATCGTAACGAACAAGAAAGAGGAGAACGGGTTCCTGCGAGTAGAACAGATTTCTCGCGCCATTAGTCGGTTCCTGCTGGAGCATTAAAGTTAATAATACGTCTGCCTAGTACCGTGATCCCTGGGCCCCTGACTGAAGGGAGGTGAGTCACATTTCAATACCGTCACGCACGAGTATCACTATACCACTGCTAGTCTGGTCACCCTGTGTCATATATGCTGCATAATCATAGAAGTCAGAAGGGACGCTAATTGCACTACTTGCAGTAAAGTAAACTGAATATCCGATGCACAAAGCATCTCTCGCAGCAGATGGACCTCCGCTGTTGTTCTAGTCTTATTAAGGTTAATTGTAGCAATACGATAAGCTTGTCGTCGGCCTGGAGGTGCCAAGCTATTTATTGGGCGTCACGTTTATTGGCCGACAAGCTGTGTTGTCACCTCCAGCCACCCTCAACACGTTGGTTAGAGCTGTTCCTAAAGTGCCAGCACCACTGGCACGGGCCCTGTCAGTGACGTGATCGCCTCCCCCCCTCCCCCCTCAGCCCTCGAGGCCACTGAATGCACAACAAGACCAGACCGTCTCCCATCATCAGGATGAATGCCCTTACTCTGGGATGTCGGGAGGTAGCACCCCTAGCGTGCTGATGTCTGGTTGCTCAGCTACGGGCAAGCACGAACTTTCTCTGTACCATTCTGTCTCCCATGCTGCAGCTGGGGCAGCTGCTTCTGTAGCAACATTGTCTTGGAGGGTGGAATATTTATCCTCCCACAGACGGTTCTCAACCTGTTCTGAAGTTGCTCTGTACCCACAGATATGACGCTTTGGAGATCGTTGCTTTCGAGTGTACCCTTCTGTTTCACATGGAGGCAGCGACTCATTGTCCTCAAGCACAAAAGCCACAGTTGGTATGATAACAGAGTCTATTTCCATTCTGTTGTCATGAACCTCGACAGGTGTCGATAGGGACAGCGCTGTCAGAGTGGAGCCTGTGACACGTAGAACGAGCATTTCATCCTTCCACTGCAACAGAGGATGCTGCATTAGGTCATCAGGGAGTGCTGGATGCCATGGTGCCATGGTGAAGTAGCAGCAGTCGTGAGGGCGGCAACGAAAGTCATGGGAAGTAGCACTGGTTGCAGTGGTGGCGCCAGGTCCGCTTGTGGTATCTGCATGATGAGGAGTGGAATATAGTTTGATTCAAGATGTCACTCCTTCATACATCCTGTTGTATATGACAATGGTATGGCAGTCACCGATGTAGAGACATGATGGGTCATATCTTTTAAGTTCAATGTGGACCTGTCAGACTCTGTTCAGGACAGGATGTTTTCCGATTCCACCTTTCCACAACAAGGCTATGCATTGTGCTGCTGGGGCAAAGTGCTGATTCTACGACTTCCACTGAGAGTTCAAATATACGTTCGAATATCTTGATTGTGCAGAGTCCCAAACCAGCATGATCACAGTACCCACATTGCAATTTGTGGCTGAAGTGGAGGCTCTGTTTCGTCTCATGGCGGGTATGTTCTCATGATGAGTCGTTGATGATCGTTACAGAGACCATATTGCTCGCGATGGATAAATGTATGCCAGTGATGCCTGTCACCAGGTTTTGACCTCTTCTCTTAAAAATCGTTTTATTTCGAGTGCTTTTGGTCGTGGAAATTCGTTTCGGAACGTAAATTTCAGGGTAGATATACTGTATTGGTTCTCGCTGCTGGTCTATGTGCACGAAATGGCCAATTACTGAGTAAATAACAAGAGCACTCAGCAGCGAAAATACAAACAATACATCTGCACCACTGCGCTACTAAAGGCAAACTGCGCAGATGCCGCATACTACGGATGTAGTGTCCTCCATCTATTATATTACGTATCGCTATTTGCTCACAGCTATTCAGGGTTTGGAAGAGTGTTTGAGTCTGCACAGAAGATATTATTCCGTGATCAAGGCACATACATGTACATAAATGCCTGGTGCCTATTCATTTGGACATGTTGGAAAGAATAGACACCACACATATAAACAAGTAATCTATTTTAATTCTATGGTCTGCTTGAAGGGGACGGAATATTTCGCTTTCCTGGATATATGAACGATTTTATCCGAAACTGACTCATTGGACCACCATATCAGTGGTTATCGTTTCCATCATTCTGCAGAAAAGGGAGTTGAACTAAACACTTCGCTAAAACACTTTGCTTTTTTTCTCCTCATAAAGGTATTATGTTATTGACATACAATACATATTCTGTTGTCGAAAGTAATTTTGTCAATCAATAAATTAATGAATCAGTACCAGCATAATTACACTTTTGGTGTCCTGTAGACGAGACTTCGTGGTGTGTGACCAGGATTGAGGTGTATGCCAAAAATCTGCTGTAGGGGTGCTGGTGTTTCCCAGTGGAGTTAGTCGGGCAAGATAAATCACGGGCAGCTCGAAGACAGTTGAAACTTCACGATTCGCCTACTCGATGTGCCAGGACGAACTTGTAGAGTGGTTGCTGTAGGTGTCACGTATGCCACCTGACGCAATCCCACCAAAGCATCCCAGGTTATGGTAACATTGACCAGACAGGCATGCTGCAGTTCCTATTCATTTATTTTTATTTATGTATATTCATTCAAGGGTCATCCCCCAATGACAAAGGATTTGTCAGTGCAATGCAATGCACATCAGTAGATCAAAATAAACTACAAAGAGCACACATATCACGCTTTATGAGGCCACGACAGATAGTATATGAAGATAGGATAGGTGTTCAACTGTGGCCTTGATTAAGGAGCCGTTCCGACATTTGTTTTAATGACCTAAGAAACCCACAGATAATATAAATCACGATGGCTGGACAGAGAAACTCCGTCCTCCTGAATATGAGATCATTGTCTGAACAGTTGCACTGCTTCATACGTTAAGACCCTGTTGTACCATGTTCCTTGCTTTGCACACAATTCGTTTCAGGTAACTTGTAATATAAAACACAGTTTAGTTCTATATTGCCACACACACTAGAGACACATGCTGATGGTTCCTGGAATATGAACATGCTGCTTCGCCCCTTGCATTAACGGCAGACTCCATTCCCGACATATTCAACTACGCTCCCCAGTCCACCTGAAAAGCTGAGCAGTCAGTCATTAGTATCATGCACTTTACAACTTTACACCGTGAGTAGTAATTTCCTTGAGGAAACAGCTAGTCTTTATCACGAATCGAAATGAACAAAGTGTGGCAGTTATCATCCTTCATTATTTCCCTCTACACTAAGTCAAGCTCAATCTTTAGTAAGGTTCATTTGAAAGTGTTGTGTTAACGGTTATAATAGGAAAATGTTTGCCGCTAATGACTCACCACGTCCATAATGAGGGCGATAGAAAATGTGTCTCAGAGGTACAGAGATCAACCTTCTAAGGGTTGTATGCATTACGCTTCAGAAATGGCACACCACAGTGATAGAGGTTCACACCATCAAGATCGAAGGCGAACTATTTGGGAGTTACAAACCGTGCAGGATGTTCAGCTGGATATCTTCTATTAAAGAATACATAGCGAATCATATTTGTGTAACGCGATGAAGATAACTGATGAAATCTGATGGTGCAACAGAATATGAAACGCTGTGTCATGGAGCTTATCGTTAACCTACAAACCCTTTAAGGGGTAGCACTGGAAAACAAACACCCACATGCTGAATTTGTCCAGTGGTTCCAGATGGTACTTATTGCAGTGTCACACACTTTTATGAAGGGAAAGTTTGCTATAAGGGAGTTTGATTTTCTTACGAAGACCAGGAACCAAGCATCTATTGGCCAAAAGCGGTGTTCATACCATAGTTGTAGTCTTCTTCAACCCATTTTGCCACTCTTACTTGCTGTGACATAAATGTTCCTTACTGCCACTGCAAGATCACGCGCTCGAGAAGAACCGTAGAGGGCAAGAGCACCTCGACTTCTCTAAGCACAATAAATAATTTACTAGCCAATTTACCAGCCAGATTAAAAGCCGGCATAATTGTATAAAAAAGCATTAAGGCACTGATGTTAGGTGACATTCATACAGCTCTAGTGTTACATCTAATTGCCAGTAATCCTTTCATGTGCGTTTCCTCTTAAAATCCGATTGCTCTGAGTTGAAAAATTCACTACTGAACGCTAGGATAAATTTGTTTACCTTATTTTCTGGCCGATTGGGTAGTTTGCTGTGCATCATCAAGTTAACGCTTTATTTGAAATATCGTTATCCTACGTCTTCCAATTCCGTTTGTCTGCCCTTGAAATTACTGTAAGCTACGTCGCGCTCAATATCAGTGCATAAGGTAGTGTAGGTCACTATCATGCAGAGCCTGTAAATTGTATTCTTGAAACGCACAAACTCCAGTTTTTGTGATAATTGGGTCTTGTCCTACCTTGAATATCCATAGTGTTTCTCCTGCACTACACCGTCCTATTGCTACGTTCTTATTCGAAATGTATTGACAACTTTTTTTTACTATGCTGCAGATGATATTCCATGCATGTTTTATGTTTAGTACCCGCTCCTTGGACAACGATTGTGGCTCCCTGTCCTGTCAAGCACGTATCATCATTGTACTCTTCATGTACATTGTCCGCACAGTGGATCGTACACTACACTACACATTCCACTGAACCATCTCGCAGAAACAGTAGTATTTCATCTACTACTTCCTTCTCGCTTTGCGAAATTCATTGGTTTCTTTTCTGACGAAATGTAGATTTCGGCAATTGCTGTTGTACATAAAATGCAATGTTTACTTTGTTTATCGTTTCCATTGGTCTGCTTTATAGGTACATCTACATCTATACTCTGCAAACGACAGTGAGGCACATGGCAGAGGGTACAGCCCGTTGTGCCAGTTCTTAGGGTTTCTTCGTGTTCCATTCACGTATGATGCGACGGAAGAACGATTGATTGTGTGCCTCTGTGCGTAGAGTAAATATTCGAGTCTTATTCTGACGATCCCTATGTGAACGATACGTAGTGGGTTGTAGTACATTCCTAGGGCAATCATTTAAAGTCGGTTCTTGAAACTTCGTTAATAGACTTTCTCGGGATACTTTACGTCTATCTTCAAGAGTTCCTACGTTGAGTTCCTTTAGTATCTTTGTGACACTCTCCCATAGATTAAACAGAGCTGTGACCATTCGTGCTGCCCTTCTCTGTATACGTTCAATATCCGCTCTTAGTCCTATCTTGTACGGGTTCCACATACTTGAGCAATATCCTAGAACCGGTAGCACGAATGATTTGCAAGGAATCTCCTTTGTAGATTCATTGCACTACCTCAGTATTCTACCAATAAACCTCAGTTTGCCATCTACTTTTCCCACTGTACCTATGTGGTCATTCTGTTTCATGTCCCTACAAAGTGTTACAGTCAGGTATTTGAGCCGGCCGGTTCCAACAGTGATTCAGGGATATTATAGTCATAGGATACTACATTTCTCCGTTTTGTGAAGTGCAAAATTTTACGTTTCTGAATATTTAAAGCAAGTAACCAACCTCTGCACCGCTTAGAAATCTTATCAAGACGTGACTGAATATTATGCAGCTTCTCTCAGATAGTACTTCGTTATAGATAACTGCATCATCTGGAAAAAGCACTATTAGTATTGTGTGCAAAATCATTAATATACAACATGAATAGAAAGGGCCTCAACACACTTCCCTGAGGCACACCTGAAGTTACGTCACCATCTGTCGATGACTCTTTATTCAAGACAACATGCTGTGTCCTCCCTACCAAAAAGGTCCTCAATCCACTCACAAATTTCACTTGATACCCAACATGATCGTACTTTTGACAATAACCGTAGGTGTGGTACTGAGTCAAATGATTTTCACTAGGAGCTGGACACTAATTTTGGTGCCACTAACAGCCTTATCATACGACCAGAATTTCTTTGGGTTTTGTGAAAGATCATTTGATCCCCTACGGTACTCACTGAAGGCATCACGCATTGCTCTCTTGACAGCCAAACGCTTTTCATTTAGCACCTCTCTGTCTATAGCCCTACGTTCTGTTTTTCATCTATTATGCAGTAATCTCTGTTTCTGTAGAAGTTTCTTTACAGTGACAGTATACCATGAAGATTCCCTCCCATTAGGAACTGTTCTACTGAGTACATATCCATCCACAGCATGGTCAAATATTCTTTTGAATTTGAGCCAAATTTCTGTACATACACCTGCAGTGTGCTGAAAGTTTGAACTCATCATCGAGATATGACGCTACTGATTCTTTATCTAGTTTACTGAACATATATATCTTTCTGCTTGTTTTAGGTGTCCTTTGCATTTTGGTAGTCTTTGATGCCGCCCGAGGTGGCCGAGCGGTTCTAGGCGCTTCAGTTTGGAACCGCGCAACCGCTACAGTCGCAGGTTCGAATCCTGTCTCAGGCATCGATGTGTGTGATGTCCTTAGGTTGGTTAGATTTAAGTAGTTCTAAGTTCTAGGGGACTGGTGACCTCAGATGTTAAGTAACATAGTGCTCAGAGCCATTTTTCTAATCTTTGATGCCACAACAGCGTCATGGTCACTGATACCCGTTTCGATGTAGACATTCTCAAAGAGTTCAGGTCTATTTGCCATTGGATCCAGTTGATTTCCATTATAAGTGTGATTCCTGGCTACCTGTTCTTCGTAGTTTTCGGAAACGGCATTTAGTAAAGTTTCACAGGATGTATTATCATGGCCCCCTAACAAAACTCTAATTTTACCAATTTAGTTTTAGGTGATTTAAGTCTCCCTCGATGTTACAGTATGACTGGGGAACCTAGGCACAACTGAAATGAGATTTTCTCTAAAATTTTCGGTTACATCAGGAGGCGAATCTGGTTGCAGATAAGAGGATCGTACGTCCACCCTTGATACTGAGTCTTGCCCAAAAAATCTCACATGCAGCTTCAATGTCTATCTCGATGGATTTGAGTTTCTTGTCTACTGCGACAAATACTCCACCTCCATTTCCCATTTTCCTATCCTTTCGATATGCTCTTAAATTTCCCACAAAAATCTCACTGCTGAGAATTTCAGATTTTAACCAGCTTTCTTTCCTAGTATTATGTGAGCATCACTGCTTTTCGTGAGCGCTTCGAACTCTGCTTCGGCAGTTTGCCATTAGCACCACCGTTGTGAGCTACTGGTCGGCTAAATACACTCCTGGAAATTGAAATAAGAACACCGTGAATTCATTGTCCCAGGAAGGGGAAACTTTATTAACACATTCCTGGGGTCAGATACATCACATGATCACACTGACAGAACCACAGGCACATAGACACAGGCAACAGAGCATGCACAATGTCGGCACTAGTACAGTGTATATCCACCTTTCGCAGCAATGCAGGCTGCTATTCTCCCATGGAGACGATCGTAGAGATGCTGGATGTAGTCCTGTGGAACGGCTTGCCATGCCATTTCCACCTGGCGCCTCAGTTGGACCAGCGTTCGTGCTGGACGTGCAGACCGCGTGAGACGACGCTTCATCCAGTCCCAAACATGCTCAATGGGGGACAGATCCGGAGATCTTGCTGGCCAGGGTAGTTGACGTACACCTTCTAGAGCACGTTGGGTGGCACGGGATACATGCGGACGTCCATTGTCCTGTTGGAACAGCAAGTTCCCTTGCCGGTCTAGGAATTGTAGAACGATGGCTTCGATGACGGTTTGGATGTACCGTGCACTATTCAGTGTCCCCTCGACGTTCACCAGTGGTGTACGGCCAGTGTAGGAGATCGCTCCCCACGCCATGATGCCGGGTGTTGGCCCTGTGTGCCTCGGTCGTATGCAGTCCTGATTGTGGCGCTCACCTGCACGGCGCCAAACACGCATACGACCATCATTGTCACCAAGGCAGAAGCGACTCTCATCGCTGAAGACGACACGTCTCCATTCGTCCCTCCATTCACGCCTGTCGCGACACCACTGGAGGCGGGCTGCACGATGTTGGGGCGTGAGCGGAAGACGGCCTAACGGTGTGCGGGACCGTAGCCCAGCTTCATGGAGACGGTTGCGAATGGTCCTCGCCGATACCCCAGGAGCAACAGTGTCCCTAATTTGCTGGGAAGTGGCGGTGCGGTCCCCTACGGCACTGCGTAGGATCCTACGGTCTTGGCGTGCATCCGTGCGTCGCTGCGGTCTGGTCCCAGGTCGACGGGCACGTGCACCTTCCGCCGACCACTGGCGACAACATCGATGTAATGTGGAGACCTCACGCCCCACGTGTTGAGCAATTCGGCGGTACGTCCACCCGGCCTCCCGCATGCCCACTATACGCCGTCGCTCAAAGTCCGTCAACTGCACATACGGTTCAGGTCCACGCTGTCGCGGCATGCTACCAGTGTTAAAGACTGCGATGGAGCTCCGTATGCCACGGCAAACTGGCTGACACTGACGGCGGCGGTGCACAAATGCTGCACAGCTAGCGCCATTCGACGGCCAACACCGCGGTTCCTGGTGTGTCCGCTGTGCCGTGCGTGTGATCATTGCTTGTACAGCCCTCTCGCAGTGTCCGGAGCAAGTATGTTGGGTCTGACACACCGGTGTCAATGTGTTCTTTTTTCCATTTCCAGGAGTGTAGTTCAACTACGCTCCATAACCTCATTCTGTTCTCACCACTCGATACGTGTTGCCACTAGCAGCCAACACTGTTGTTGCATGGTAGACAATATGTGGGACGGCGAATGCCGTAAACATGATTGACCTTTTGCAGCCTCGTACTCAAGGGTGCCTTGTAAGTAATCTTTAACTGTGTGGTATAGATTTATTACGAAACACATTTTAGCTGCCGTTTAAACGGATTTATTTCGGTAATCTTTTTCACTTCCTTTGGAAATCCATTATACAACTTTACCCCTTGATATAAAATGCGGTTTTGAGTTCTTTGTTTTTCTCTGGGCAAATGTAACTATAAACTGGCTCTCTTGTTCCATTGTTAAGGGGCTCCGGAAAGGCTCAAAATCATGAAAAGTTCAATTTTTACTTTTTTGCGTTTTCTGAATCTTCAGACTATTACCTTTTAATAGATATATAATTTATTCAATTCCGAAGACTACAACTATTTTTAATTTTTTTTTTAAATGTGTTCTACATGGGCGTGACCCATTGTGGCGCTGTTAAACTGCTGTCAAATGGTGTTATTATTAACGTCCGTGTTCATCAGGTACATTTTAGTGATGTGAGATAAAGTATGTGTTGTGGCTAACCTGTGATGGTTCAATATATATCGCTGGTGTGATTGTCGATTGTTTCATGTTTATTTACTCTGTCGTTATCTCGAAAATATTCGTAATTAATTCTGTTTCTTGAGTCTCTGTTTTGTTGAAGTATAATAATGAGTAAAAGTAAAGTTATTAGAAATCCTCTGAAGGCTTTTAAGAAAAGGAGAAATGTTGGAAAGCCAAAGGTATGTGTTATTACTGTAAACAATTAAGACGATAGCCAAGTGAGTGAACCTAACCTCTCAAGTACACTTGCCCATAGCAGTCAAAGTGGGAAAGAAAATACTTCACAGAAGAAGCTTGGTTCAATGAGTGAAAACTATGAATGTTTTATGGGCGAATCGGATGTGAATGAAATATTTGATATGTCGGTTCTCAAAGGAATTTTTTCAAACTGTGTAAGATGTATTCATTGTAGTGAAGTTGGTCTGGAATTCTCCATAATAAAGCACGTAGGACTTGCTTGTGAAATACAACTGAAATGTGATAAGTGTTCATACATGACCACCTTTTGGAACAGTGTTGCAGAAACTGCAACTGAAGAAAATGGTAGCAAAATCTACGAACACAACAACGAGCGATGCTTGCTTTAGACAAGGAACGCCTTCGGGCTGCAGACAGGGCTGTAAAGTGTCTAGAAATACAAGCAAGAGTAAACTGGAGGAGGAACAAGAGGAAGCTAGAGGAGGAGTTTGCAGAGGATGAAGATAATCCATCCTATGGACCTGGAATGCACTAAAAAGTTAATCCAATCTTTGTCGCTGGATTCCCAAAACTTTTATTTTCTCATACTAATTACATGTTTTCTAAGGATCTTCCAAACATATTTGTTTCAAACTTTCAGTAAATGTTACACAGTACCTTCTGCATAATTTAACACAGCCTGTTTCCAAAAAACTGTATATTTTTGAATATATAAATAAAAAATTGCAAAAAAAATGTTGTGAATTTTCATTACAATTGAAAAAAAATCATCTTTAATAACTGAACTAAAATTTTGTAAAATCCCTGTGTTAAGTTGTAGCCCATATTCCAATAAATAATCTGTAAAAAGTTCAACTTCCTACCTCAAATACTTTGTGAGGAAAGATGTAATTTATAAGCGTTATTTTAACATTGCAAGTATAGGGCGTTCCGGAGCCCCTTAAGTACAGAGCTACTATTAAAGTCTTTAGTAATGTTTCCCCTGATATGCAATGCAGATTATTTACGAACTCACCTTGTGCAGTACAGATGACCACTTTTATAAATAGCTCTTTACTATAAGCGGTACTATACTTCCAGTTCTTTTTCTTAAAACTGTGTCCCTGTGTCCATGTTTTGTGCTTTCGACCCCCAGAAAAGAAACTCAGAGCTAAGAACTGAGTGACCGTAGGCATGGTATGTCATCACAAGACATTGGATGTTACAGACTGATGCTAACGCTCTAAGAGAATAGTGTGTTGACTACAATCTCTTTTACCAGTGTATTTGTTTGTTCATTCTACGGTAGGTGACAATGTTCATCGCTAAAAAACTTTGTTTTTGTTACACAATCTATAGATCTATCGTCTATGCTTAAAGTGACAGAGTTGTTTTCCCTGATTATGCTGAAGTGCATACTGTTTGTTTTCTTGGTGTTGAACGTTGTCAGATACTGTCCAACTGTAAATATCCTTGAGGCTTTCATTTGCTTTCTCTAACAGAATCTCTGTTAATTTTTTAGTGACTATGATGTTGCCATCATCAACGAGAAAACTTTTTCTCCATGTGTTACACTATCTGGAAAGTCACTGTTATACAGGGTGGTCAGAAACAGTCTGAAAATCTTGTAAGAGTGTTGCAGGGTGGGCTGTGCTGAGAAAGATTTGTTAAGGAAAAAATTCGATACGTTGCGTCGTTTCCGAATTAAATGGCATTGAAGTTAACCAGTCAAATTCAAGCCAACCGCCAGAGACGGTGTGCCAAATGTGTTCTTCGTTTGGTTTTCCAATAACGAGCAAGTAAAACGATAGAGAAATTGGTAGTGATACGATAGTAAGGATCAAACCCGAGCCAAATGCTGTGCAGTCCCGTACGCTATCGTCTGCAGTATGAGAACAACTTACGCTCAGCCACAACCTACTCTGCAACATCATTACCAGCTTTTCAGACATCTGAACAGCCTGTACATTAAGTGCAGAACTGGTTCCAATATACTACTCTAAAATCACATGTGTTTATCTATTTCTTTTCTGGTAACCGTTTTACTAAATATTTATCATCAGCAGACGTGGGAACTATCTCCATCTTTTGCACCCTGTTTTCCAGGTAAGACTCGAGCCACTTATTCGCTATTCCTTGTATATCTAGGAAGTCGGTGTTGCGCAATGCTTTGCCAGAATGAATGGCAAGTATTATGATTACAGCCATGAGTCTTTTCTTGGCATCTGCCATTACACTACTTCGAATCATGTGTGTTTTTCTTAACAAACAATTTGTCTATTTGTCTTGTAAGCTACGTACACTGCTGGAAATAATTAGTACATCGGGAAACACGAAATCTATTTTGATCCCATGCCGGTATAGAGTATGGTATATTTACGATAATGATTTCAACGCCGTCCACCAACACATAGCGTAGTGACGTTGCTATCGGCGCGTCATCTGCGTTTGCCCTTTAATCGGGGATGCTCACAGCCAAAAAGCTTAGTGTGGTGCAAAGGTGTGAAGAAAGCAGGCAACCATGCACAAGAGATGACGTCGTGCTTCCTACAGCCAAATGAGCGAGTTTGAAAGGGGTCCGTTTGTGGCTTTCCGAGTGGCGGGATGGTCCTTTCGGAAAACCGCCACAGACGTTGGGCGTATTGCGTCTATTGTGAATGATGCTGGTATCAGTGATCACATGAACGTTCTCACACCCGACGACGAGGTTGTGTGGACGTCCAGAAGGGCAGCAGTGGCAGATCGTACATCTACCACAGCACATTAAGTGGCCTTGTAAGAAGTGTCAGCATAAACTGTTGCTAATATGTTGTTAGCTGTGGGGCTACGTGCTCGCACACCTTCAGCCCGTCTTCCACTCGGGCCACAGCATCGACGTGCACGGCACTACTGGCGTCGTCACAGGATCATTTGGAAGGTTCAAATGGTTCAGATGGCTCTGAGCACTATGCGACTCAACTTCTGAGGTCATCAGTCGCCTAGAACTTAGAACTAATTAAACCTAACTAACCTAAGGACATCACACACATCCATGCCCGAGGCAGGATTCGAACCTGCGACCGTAGCGGTCGCTCGGCTCCAGACTGTAGCGCCTAGAACCGCACGGCCACTCCGGCCGGCCTCATTTGGAAGGGCGCGCCTGATCTTCAGTGATGAAAGCGGATTCTACCTGCACGAAAGTGACCGTCCTTTGCGCGTACGATGTAGACGAGCGCTGTCTCATACAGTGCATTCGTCCGAAACACAATGGCCTCATCCCAGGACTCACGGCCGGGGTACGATAACCTATAACTCTCGTTCAGTTTTTGGAGAGAGCGCTAACCGGCGCTCAGTACTTGAAAGATGTTTAAAAGCAGTTATTTTGCCATTCTTGCAGCTGGAATGTCATACGTTGCTCCGACAGGACAATGTTCGCCCACACATTGCCAGTGAAAGTCATCGTGCTCTGAAAGATATGCAGCAACTTCTCTGGCCTGAACGACCTCCTGACTTGCCTCCAACCGAGCATGAATTGGATATGAGAAGTGTCTCGTGCACTCGCCAACCAACAACTCTTACAAAACTAAGGAGCAGGTCGAGCAGGCATAGCCTAACGTATCCCACGACAGTATTTGCCACCTGTGCGATCGACTGGGTACCAGAGACACCACACGCTAATATAAGTGTTTCATTATGGGTCGATACGTAGTACCTCAGAACCGCTTGTGCTGTTGTTCTTAAATGTAATCATTTCATGTACTCCATATCCACTGTTACAACAATTAATCCTGAGATATTTGGAAAAATGTAAATGGGTATACAATTTTTTGGTGACAGTGTATTATTGTTGGTGCCGATGGCCCAAGAAAGATAAATAGGTTCTATTGTCCTGGTTCCGGACGATGTACACAAATATAAGTCTGGGGAGCTGCATCAGACGATTATTCACTGGTGATCACTGTCAAGACAGCATAAATTGGAACAGATGCTGCAATCAGAGTGTCATCTAGCATTATCACAAACCATTTGCTGCGATTAAACATTCATAATTTCTCGACTCACACGCAACATCACCGTGAAGTTTGCCTCCGTTGCACAGAGAAATGGGCAATTGAGGGCCGAGTGCCTTGACGAAATGTTGTGACGAAAGGAAATCTCATTGTGTCTGAACTGCGAAATTGCTGCAGTATTTTTTTTCTGGCCTTTACTGTATAACACTGTAATTGTGATTGGTGCAAACTTGCTTTTGGAGAAGTGAGCGGTTCTGCCTATCCGTCAGTGACAGTCGATTGCGAGTGGGGCTGGAGAAGGAGAATTGCATCTATTGCAGAGTAGCGGCAATGACATAAAGGACCAACTTAAGCGCCATGGCATTCTGAACGATAGGCTGCAGCGGCTCTGATGGTTTTTGACGAAATGAGTGAATAGTACTGATGAATCCGTAAAATTATCCAAACTAGTATGCTGACATTCCTCTAATGTCAAAGAGATGTGTCCTTAGAATAGGATATGCTACGTTACCGTGCTGCTAGTCACAGCAAGCGCTCTCTCAACTCTGCTCAGCCCGAACAGTGAGCTGCCTGCTGTAATGATTCATTGACGACAAACAAACACTGAGATGACAAAAGTCATGAAATACGTCTTAACTTCATGTTGGACCTCCTTTTTCCTGGCGTTCTGCAGCAACTCGGCGTGGCGTGCGTGGACTCAACAAGTCGTTCGAAATCCCCTGTAGAAAACTGAACTATTCTGCCTCTATAGCAGCTCATAATTGCGAAAGTGTTACCGGGGCAGGGTTTTGTGCACGAACTAACCTCTCGATTACGTCCCATCAATGAACGACCGGATTCATGTCGCGCGATCTGGGTGGCCAAATCCGAATTACGCATAATGTGCTTCAAACCAATCGCGAACAACTGAGGTCTAGTGACAGGGAGCATTGCCATCCATAAAAATTGCATCGTTGTCTCGGAACATAAAATCCATGAATAGCTACAAATAGACTCCAAATACCCAGTCCATTTCATGTAAACACAGTCCAAACGTTATGGAACCACCACCATCTTGCACAGTGCCTTGTTGACAACTTAAGTACATAGCTTCGTGGGGTCTGTGCCACACTCGAACCCTACTATGAACGCTTACTAGCTGAAATCGAGACTCATCTGGCCAGCCCACGGTTTTCCTGTCGTCTATGGTCCAACCGACACAGCCACGAGCCCAGCAGAGGCGCTGCAGACGATGTAGTGCTGTTAGTAAAGGCACTAGTGTCGGTCGTCTGCTGCCATAATCCATTAATTTCAAAATTCGCCGCACTGTTCAACGGATATGTTGGTAGCACGTCCCACATTGATTTCTGCGGTTATTTTAATCTTTCTTACTTATCTGTTTACACTGACAACTCTACGCAAACACTGTTGCTCTCGGTCGTCAAGTGAAGCCCGTCGGCCACTGCGTTGTCCGTAGTGAGAGGTAACGCTTGAAATTTAACATTCTCAGCACACTCTTGGCACTGTGGGTAGCGGATTAGTGAATTCCTTAACCATTTACTAAATGGAATGTCCTGTGCGGCTATAATCACGTCGGAAACATTTTCTCATGACTCAAATGGTTCAAATGGCTCTGAGCACTATGGGACGTAACTGCTGAGGTCATCTGCTGAGGTCATCAGTCCCCTTGAACTTAGAACTACTTAAACCTAAATAACCTAAGGACATCACACACATCCATGCCCGAGGCAGGATTCGAATCTGCGACCGAAGCGATCGCGTGGTTCCAGACTGTAGCGCCTAGAACCGCTCGGCCACACCGGCCGGATTCTCATGAGTCACCTGAGTACAAATGATAGCTTTGCCAATGCTCTGCGCCTTTATACCTTGTCTATGCGATACTACCTCCATCTGTATATGTACATATTGCTATGACTGTTGTCAACTCAGGGTAATTCAAAATTTTGCTTCCTGCAGCGAGAATAAGAATCTTTTATTTCTAATAAAAACAAAGGACTCTTTCAAAGAGCATCGCTTAGCCTGTAATAAAAGTTCGTTTATGTGACACCAGTGGTTCCAGGTGCTCGTTTTTCACCTGACGTTACTGTACTTGCAGAACCGTGCGTGCGGCGCCTGCACGCGCTGATGACCCTGTCGCATTGCGTAAGAGGCGCATCCTGCCTTCTGCAGAAGCCATGTCTGGCGGCGCAGAGTGCATCGCTAACAACCGGACAGACGTCCGGGGTTCGTAATGAACTGCTCCTGCCGGCGACGTTCTTCGGCTCCTGACTACTGCGTCTAGTTGCAATTTTGAAAGCTTCTGTACACCAGACGCTTTCATCTTTACTCGCTATGAAGTATGTTTCACGGATTATCGTAATAGAAATAAGCCGTATGAAGTGACCATCAAATAGAAACACCATAATAGACAGATATTACTAAAAGGTTGCCGACCGAACTTGATCCTGGGCACTTCCATCAATCTGTACACCTACAAAATCCTCATATGACTGACACTCACTTTTTCCAGAGTAGCCTACATGTTTAAATCACCCAGGTCTGATCATTTACTGTAAGTTCTCGAATGACGTGCACACCACTTATAATTACACTCTCCTGCACACCCCATGTATCATTTAATGTGTTCACAGCGAATATCCGCCGGAACAGCTTTTCATGCAATCAACTATTCCAACGCACATGAGCCAAAATGTATTGAAAACGAGTCCATTCAGTCATAAACGTAAATATAATGGAGCAGTAGCATTAGTGTCCGTGCTTTGGAGGCGAGAAAAAAATAACTGTTTTCACTCAAATCTATCGTAAAACTTTCACAATGGGAGTAAGATCATTATCGCCATTAGCTTTCATGTTGTACATGCTAAAGAGAAACAAACTTTAAAAACTGTACTTGTTCTACAGTTTAAATTTTTTCCCATACTTAGAATTAATCAAATGTCCTTGTAATCAGTATAAGGTACACGTTTATACAGAAATTTGTTTTCTAAAGGAAGATAAAAATAATTACAGCATTTTTAACAGGAAAATAACAAATGTCTTTTGCACATTGATTGAAAAACGAGTTAAGTGAAAAAGATCATTTCTTTCCAATTGAGGGTGCTGCTTAAAACGCAACAAGATCACTGTCACTTCTCTTCATTGGTAATCGCCACTTTCACTGGGTCCTTCTTCTTCCCCTCTGTAAATGGAATATGAGGGGCGAAGTGATAATTTTTCTATGTGGACTACTTGGAATAACTTGAAATTGGCGTGTGACGACCACACCAGTCAGGTTTCTTTTAGTTAAAAATTTTAGTAACTGTTGCAGCTGTTATTGTTACCGAAAATAACTCAATAACATCTTCTGGGGTTACAGTACCTAAAGGGAAATAATCTGGGATGAGGAAGAAGTTTCTGAGAAAGTACGTTTGGAGCGCGGTAGTGAATCATGAAATGTGAGAAAACTGGTAAATAGAAA
Source organism: Schistocerca americana (assembly GCF_021461395.2). Classification (NCBI taxonomy): domain Eukaryota; kingdom Metazoa; phylum Arthropoda; class Insecta; order Orthoptera; family Acrididae; genus Schistocerca; species Schistocerca americana. Next base: position 440,417,453 of record NC_060119.1, on the reverse strand, counting down.
CCAAGGGTTTGAGATGTGGTTCTGCAGAAGGAGCTTGAAACTTAGATGGTCCAAAAACGAGGAAGTTCTCCACAGAATCGGCGAACAAAAGGACGTATGGAGAACACTGACAGGAAGGAGGACATCATTATGATATGTGTTAGGACCTGAGGGAATATCTTCCATGGTACTAGAGGGATGATGAATAGCAATAAAAATAAGAGAGAGTCGCAAAGGGCAAAAGCTGTCGGGGAAGGCAGCAGACTGGAGTGCATCCAATAAATAACTGAGGACGTAGGTAGCAAGTGATACTTGGAGATGAAGAGGTTCATGCAAGAGAGGAATTTATGGCAGGCCGTATCAAACCAGTCAGAAGACTGAAAATTCAGTAAATAAATGTACAAATAAAGAAACAGAAACGTAAACATCAATCAAATTGTTTAAAACGTTCTCGAACATCTTGCCGTGTCAATTCAGAATAAATTCTCGAGCATTCGATGATTACGTCCATCGTCTTCGTCAGTAACAGCTGACTGTCAAAACTGCTGTTATAATGGCCTTATAAAGACGGCCTCTGACTGGACAGTAATTACCTCACGTTTTCATCGAGATCTCGCTTCCATGCATCGCTAAGATTATATCCGCCGTCACAGTTGAAGATTATCCCAAACATTCTTATTGCTACATCCTAATTAATAACAAATTCCCAGTATGTGGGAGCCCAGGACTAAACTTTTGTTTCATCGAAGAGTATTTTATGTTTGTTGGAGAACGACGCAAACATCCACAAATACTTTTTAAATGTTTTATTTTCGGCCATAACCAATTTTGAGCAATCATGCCCGTCTTTAAGTAGACTAATTTTTTTAGTTAGATGTATTGACCAACAGCGTGTCGTCTGCTCCCACACTGCACAAGAGTATTTGAGTAGTTAGTGCCACTTCATAAATTGTTTCATTAGTGAAAATACGCTTAAGTGCTTGCATATATTTATATATGAGGAAAAATAATTATTTTCGTTCCAGTAGATGGATTTGTTTTGTTACGGTTCATCTGGTTTACCAGGTAGATGTATAGGTTGTTGAATTCCATACAGCAAACATATTGTAAATAGATTATTGTGGCACACTTTATAATATTCTTAATGTCAGTGTTGGGCATCAAACATGTGCTATATACTTGATGTTTTCGTTTCCATTGCAAATATTCTCATTAAGCAAAGATGCAAAGATGTCTTCAGTTCAGAGATTGGTTTGATGCAGCTCTCCATGCTACGCTATCCTGTTCAACCTTCCTCATCTCCAAGTAACTACTGCAACCTACATCTTTCCTAATCTGCTAAGTGTATTCATCTCTTAGTCTCCCTGTACGACTTTTACGCTCCACGCTTCCCTCCAATTCGAAATTGGTGATCCCTTGATGCCTCAGAATGTGTACTACCAACCGATACCGTCTACTAATCAAGATGTGCCCCGAATTCCTCTTCTCCCCAACTCTATTCAGTACCTCCTCATTAGTTACATGATCTGCCCATCTAATCTTCAGCATTCTTCTGTAGCACCACATTTCGAAAGCTTCTATTCTCTTCTTGTCTAAAATATTTATCATCCATGTTTCACTTCCATACATGGCTACACTGCATACAGATACTTCCTAATACTTACTTCCATTCTAGATGTTAACAGATTTCTCTTTTGCCATTGCCAGTCTACATTTTATATCCTCTCTACTTCGACCATCATCGGTTATTTTGCTCCCCAAATAGCAAAACCCATCTATCACTTTAAGTGTCTCATTTCCTAATGTAATTCCTTCAGCATCACCTGATTAGTAGATGTCTTTTTATGTTGCTAGAGGAAATTATTGATGAAATACTTTAAAAGCAACTGACTGAATGACAACTCCTTCTACTCAATAGATGAATTTTTAGATATGAGGTAGTAATTTGTAAAAAGGACAGAGATTCTATTGAGTAAAGAATACCTATGTTAATTTGACACATTCGACATCATTAAGAAATGTCATCAGAAGCAAGTCTTTGAAATTCATATAAAACCAGCAGCCACAGATATAATAATAAACAATTCTTCATGCCACCTGACAGAGAACAAAATGGCTTATATCAGATGTGTGTTAAGCCATATAAATAAAATTCTCAGCACCTTCATCTGCCATGGAGAAAGAGATCAGTATTATGAAAACTGTAGCAAAAAAATGGCTATAAGCCACAAATAATTGGCCATCTGTACAATAAAATTAAAGACAATAAATGGCTTGTAGTAAATTCACGACCAATAGCAGAAAAGGAACTATTTGCATGCATTCCCTTCCTGTGCACAATCTCATACAAAACTGACAATCTTTTCTGAAGGACAGGAGTTCAAACACGTTTCCATAACAGTAACATGTGCAACATAATATTATCCACAGCACCAAACCCACCAGCCCATGCCTAGAAAAATCAAGAATTTACAAGACTATTTCAGATAACTGTCCCAGCTTTTATCATGTACCAAAGGGCAGAAGCTTCGGTATAAAATATCGTGAACACGTGGATCCCTTTAGACTAAAAATTTTAAGTAAATCAGCAATATCCACTCACGTGAATCAGTATGGACACTCTGTTACTAACATTAATGATCACTTGCAGATATTACAAACCACCAACAAAAGCAAGAAAAAGACCTCTTAGAGGAACCAGAAATATGTATTCAAACCCTCAGATTACGCCAGTACATTCTATATGAGTAGTTGAAGTTAGTCAGTAAACATTTTCTAAACAAATTCCTTGGTCTGTTCACAGAAATCAACACCAACTGCATGCCTAAGAGTAATAGCGCTGCAGTTTAAGATATTAGTATATAATTGTATAAATATAAATTACCAAGATTCATAAATGTGGTGCACTCATCGCACCATTAAAATTTTTAATTTTGTAGTTGATGCAACTTAATTACAAATTGTAATGATAATCAGATAACTGTACATATAAATGTTATACATATGTGTCTGCTTTATAATATGCAAGCAGTTACCTTTAAAGTATTTCGTCACTAACTTCCACTGGCAGTAAAAAAAGGAACATTTACTAAAGACAATTTGTTCTACTGTCTTTCAATAATATTTTTAATCTTAGACTATAAACTTTGCTCTGCTTACATCCTTGGTCAATATCAGATGAATGATATCTTTGTATCTGTGCTTAATGATAATCTTTGAACTTCAAACAAAAATATGAACTAAATAGTACATGTTCTATGCTCAACACTGATATTAAGAATATTACAAACTGTGCCACAATAATTTATTTACTACACATGTGCAATTCAACAATATATTCATTGACCTGGAAAACCACATGGTCCACAACAAAACAAATCACCATCTACTGGAACTTACATAAGTGAACACAACTATTTTACATCATTTATAAATAAATGCAAGCATTTTAGCATATTTTTATTAATGAATCATTTTATTAAGCGGCACTAAATACTCAAATATTATTATGCAGTGTTGGAGCAGACAATGGTATTGGTCAAAAGATCTGTGTAACTAAAAAACTTAGCCATCCATAGATTCTTAGAGTTCTCGACTTTTAATATGCCATTGATGTTCTGCACAGCGGTTGGAAACGGTGTGGATCGACTGACCGATGTAATTGCTTCCATACTGATAAGGCGTGTTGTAAATCCCAGGAACTCTGTAGCCTAAACTGTTCATAACAGGGTGTACCGTATTAATCTTCTTAGGAGGCCGAAAAATAGATCTGATACCATGTCTTCCCGGGATTCGGCCTATTTTGCTGAATGGAGTGCCGCAGAAGGTGAAATTATCTTTTAAAATAGTGTAATAGTCGTACAATCGTGAATTCAGACTGTAAAACATGCGGAGCTGAATAACTGAGAAATGTTGATTGAGAAAACTGAAACTTGTTTGAGATAGAAAAACATGAAGCTCACTCTACACTGTGTGAAAGCCAAAGTAACTGGTCGATCATACAAAATAGCTCTGAGAGAGAAATCTGTTCTCAATAAAATTTTCGCATGTTGACTGACTCTCTGAGAGAATGGCTTTGTGTTAAATGTTGGTCCTGAATCTTTATTAGTTTAGAAAACAATTGCTGTACCAGAACTATCATCGTAAGAACACAACAAGCGACCAATGAATAAAATGCATGTGACTTTATTTGTTAAATCTGTTTGAAATCACAATGTAGCACTTTCATAAAATATTTGACTCACATTAAACCTCTGAACTTATACTGGTGTTATTCTCGTAGATGCACTCTGCCTGACTCTGAATATGAATTATAATGATAATGAAATTTATGGCTTTCTTGTGCTCAATGGACTGCTCATCTGCTCTGCAACCTTGTTGCTATGTGTGATGCGAGACGGGATTTCATCAGTGTTAAAAAATGTTAATCAGCACACAACTCACGACGTATAAAGCGAGTGTGCAGTCAAATAAAACCATGAACACAAATGAAAAATCGGGTACTAATCTCACCGACAAAAAATAACTGAAACGTCATTAAGTTTTAAGTGAGTTTCATTAAGTCTTAGCAGCAATACAACTTTTCACACTCCTAACACATGAACTAATTTGAGTAATGTCTCTTTAGCATTTATCCTTACAATGAAACACAGAGCTGTATAACTTCACTTGAAAAATCTTACAGAATATCTAAACCGTAAGTGCTATTATAATAATCAGCATACTAAGTACTTACAAATGCAACAAACCTCGTTACCTTTATATACTACCTTTTCCTAGTTCATACAATATTATAAGCCATTTGTTTAATATCTCTCTTTAAACATCCGATTACAAAAATTACTCCAAATGATATTGCCTTTCTTCTGGATAAGATAGTTTCCATCCATTAAAGAATTTCATAAAAGTCATTGTAGTAGCGGTATTGCAAGGTTTTAAAACATTTGGCAAATTTACAAATTAACTCATATTTGTGGCACGTTACGTACTCAGAACTATCACAGCAAATCAGACAGCCACTTTTTATCACTCCTCCTCTATTAAACAAGAATTCTGCAGAGTGGTTCCTGTTGATAGAATAGTAGAATGCACTCAAAAATTCTGCAAAAGGAATCAAACAGAAAAGCATGATATAAAATGTGTGGTTACAAATGCCTGAGGTGGGTGACAATACATACAAAAATTTTTTTGAACACTCACAAAGTAATACAATAGTTGTACATAAATTTAAATACTAGTGGCAGTACATACATATGGACAAATGTGTCAAGTTTCCAGCAGTAAAACATTTTAAGTTTCATTGTAACAGAGATAATATGGAATAACAATATGCTTGCTATGTGAGTCTGTAATCTTGTCTGATCAAATACAGTAACATAGATACATGAAGTTTTACAATATAGTACAAAGCATTATATTCAATTGTCTGTTCAACTTATTGTGAAAAACTGTAAGGACAAGTAAGCATTCTTGTCATTTCAGATAAACAAAGAAAGATAAACTCATCATTGTAGTATGGTACAAAACTTTATTAAGAAGTTACAAGTGTCTGTTAAAGTTCTGAGAAGACCTACAAGGATAATGTTATGGAATGGGAGGAAAAATATCAAAGCAAAATGTCTCATGCAGCACTATTTTGTCACATACATGCAAATCACAATTATACGAATATGATAGTATGAACACATTTCTGGGGGAGTCTCAGGGAGTATAGTAATTTGGCTTTAATTTCTCCACTGACATACCACAGGGCTCTAAGATACCAGGCAGTCTCAAGGAGGATGGAAGTGACACCTCATAACCTCCACCAAAAATCGAGAGTTTGAAGAGCTACAGTCATTGCTATAGGATTGATATAATAAGCAGTGTTTCCATTGGTCCATCTTTCATAAGCCGAGACATGCTATGGCATCCAACATAGTGCATCAGTGAAATGTATAATATCGTCCATTATCATTATGCTTTGTGAGTGCAAGATAGCCAAGATCATCTCCCATGGGTTTCCTAAATATATTACACAAATTTACAAAGTAATTAGATAACTAGTTACATTCATCATAATACCATAATGAATCGACCTGAAAAAAATATAATTTCATGCACATATACCTTATTCAAAATCCTTATTTAATGTATACAATAGAAATGGTTATCTTATAACCTGGGTATCATAAGAATCGTATATAAGATCTGTATGTACATTCCTGATGCCGTTTTAACCACATTGCTTAAGCAAGTATACAGTTGATCATAGATTTTCAGTGTTGAGTAATTGTCTCTAATCATAAAGTACATAATATGAATGAAGGGATTTGGATGCAGTTTTCTAGCTACATGCACGCGTCTGTGTGGCTGGAATGCTAAATATCACATGTAGAATGCATTACAACATTAGGAATAACTATGATAATCACTAAAAATAGATATTGTGTAAACACTCTTAGAACAGAAAACCTTATTACTGTACTATTAATGTCAGTCATGTGTCAGTCAGTAATACTATTAGAGAAAAAACTTCGCTGTAACATCATATTAGTATTATAAAGATTCACTGGTATCACTGAGACTACAAAACCACTGTCATTCCTGATGACAAAAGAGTAGCATGTTAATTATATTTTCACTAACAAGCTGGAAATTCCTAAAAATTCAGAGCTCAGATGTAAGCCACAAATCAGATCTATCATATATTGAATAATTCTTCATAAATACAGAGCACAGGTCTGAAAGAAGATGTCCATGGTAAAAGCATTCTCCTTCGCATTCCCACTATTACACAGTGTACTTGTAATGTTAAAATTAGGCCACATACATCATCGCGACTGAGACAAAATCTTCCTTTATATCTCATTGGCTTTCTGAAACGATAATTCATAAGAACATCTTTGCACCTTAATACACGTACAGTTGAACTTTCTTATAATGACATCGGTTACAATGCCAACTCAGCTATAACGTCGTCATTTCTGTGATATGGCCAAATCCCTCCTAAGGAACATACAACTCATTCTTGGTTAATATAACAAATGTACATGCATGCACCTCGTGCATACGTCATTTTCAGCTTCAGTTAGAACAGCATTATCCAGGAATCAATGTATTTTAGAAGGAAATCTGTTATGCGATATGGCAAGTTGGCGTATTCTTCTCTCTGCCCTTCTGTCAACAATATGTGTAGTATAGACACCTCAACTCATTGTTACCCTAGAGCATTCATACTGCACTAGTGTCGACATCACAGAGCTAGTCAACAGTACCCGCGATGTCCGGTTTCATAACAATCTGATACGAAGTGCACGCATTTTAGAATAGCATGGTGAGTAAAAGAAAAATTGACGTGTGTTGTTAATTTGGCTCCGTGAATTGCACAGTCCAAACGATTTAGAAGAAAAAGGATAAAATTGTTACTGTGCTTGAACAAAATGGGTCTAAAATTAAGCGGTTACGAAAAGCTTAACTAAACGAAGTGGATAAAGCGCTGCTTAAGTGGTTTAACCAACAGAGAAACGTGAATGTGCCCATTAGTGGGCCTCACCTTATGGTGAAAGCAGAAGATTTTGACAAGAAGTTAAAATGTGAGGAATCTGTGTGCAGCTGTGACCGGATTGGCAGTTTCAAGCAACGCCACGGTATTACTGTGGCAAAGCGGTGAAGCCAACAGTGTGAATACTGAAACAATCCAAACACTGGCTCACTACCGTCTGGCTTGCAATTAGTAAAGGATATGCGAACTGTGAAGTCTTTAATGCAGAAGAGACTGTCATTTGCTTTAAATTGACACCTGACAAAACTGAAATTCAAGGGCGAGAAATGTGTTGGTGGCATGTTATCTAAAGAACGAATAACAATTCTGGTTTGTGTTAACACAAATGGAACTGAGAAGAAAAAGTTACCTGTAATAGACAAATCAAAAAATGAGATGCGTTTTAAGCATGTAAAAATTTTTTACAGTGCATAACAATGCTAATAATTACTCCTCGATGGCCTTTGAACTCGTTGAAGCTGAAAGAAGGCCTTGGGATCGGGAACTTAGAGGTCAGAAAAGAAGGTACTGGTTATTGTTGACAACTGTGCAGCACATTTTGCGTTCTCTGACCCGGAGAATATTAAGCGTTTTTTTCTTCCAGCAGTTATGACAAACGTATTACGGTCGTGGACCAAGGAGTAGTTAGAAGGCTGCCCGACCTGTCAGCCGTGCGGTCTAAAACACTGCTTTCCTGGCGGGAAGGCGTGCCGATTATCGGCATGAATCCGCCCGGCCAGTCTGTGGATGGTTTTTAAGGCGGTTTTCTATCAGACTCGCTGAACACGGGCTGGTTCCCGTTATTCTGCCTCAGTTACACGTATGTCGGCGAATGCTGCGCAGACACTTTCTCTACTTACGCGTTCGCCATAATTACTCTACCACGCAGATCATTGGGGTTACACTAGTCTGGTGTGAGACGTTCCCTGGGGGGTCCACTGGGGACCGAACCACGCAACAAACTGGGTTCTGTGTGGGGCGGCGCTGGGGAGTGGATAGCTGTAGCCTGTTGTGGGGTTGTGTACCACTGAGGGCTATGGCGGGGACGAAGCTTCTCCGTCGTTTCTAGGTCCCCTGTTCCATACAATACAATAAAATTAAGAATCTGAAATGCCACTATTGTAGACTCATGCTATTGAAAATGATGCAATGCATTGACAAAAAGTAGGATTATTCTATTACAGGGATGGAAGCTATCAGACGGATTACCAAAGCTTGGAGCCGGTTCTCAGACCTAATCATAAGTAACTAATCATCAATAATGGGGAATCACAATTGAAAAAGTAAATGCCAGCGAAACTTAAGAGACGTTCCATGCCACTGGTGATCTGCCGCTGTCTGCAGTGTTGAGAAAAATCAGCTGTAGTATTCTCAATACATGTGACTATGAAATGTATGCAAGAATAGATTATGACCATGTTACAATCGAAGACTAAATTGCATATGAAGTGAAGAATCAGGGCCACGGTGACCATGAAGCAAGGGAAGGAAGACGTAAAAAAAGAGGAAGAAGAAAAGAAAAAAAACACAGTGGTTACCCCCACAGTGAGTGACGCTTTGGAAGCCATAAGAATTGTGAACATGTTCTATGACGGTAGGGGAGGGTATTGGGCAAATAGACAGCAGAGTAAAATGACTAATTACTTCACACCTACATTCATGTAAGTAAAATATATTTGTTCTTTTCCACTTACCACTACAATAGAGTGAAACTACGAATCTCAGTTCCAACGACACTCATTTATAACAACATAATTTTCAATGTCCTTTGAATGTTGTAGTAGCCAGGTGCCACTGTATCGTAAGCCAGTTTATTGTTTCTTCATTCCTGCTCAACATAACATTTCCAGTACTAAAAAATATCAACGTCTTATTTCATCACACAAATACATCTACATCATACGCGTATTACCTTCTACCTTTTTATCTCAGTACTTCATTTAACAAATGTCATATTTTAACCTTTCTCTATGATTCTTTACCCTTTTTCCGGTTTCTTACAATATACATGTTCAGCTGGAACTATCAGTTAATATCTTTGTATTACCAGCAATAAATAGCTGAGGATCGTTAGCCTCACAAAGTCATTTTGAAATATATCAATGTGACATAAGTACTTTTGACTTCTGAAGCATTATTCACCTATTAACAAATGTTCATAGCAAATTGCAGTCATCACCAGTTAATAAGTGAGGTATTTGAGTACACAACTAGTCTCAACTCGTATTTTATCTTACATATGTTAGGATAATAGGAGAGACTTATTTACATATATTTACTAAACATAACAGTAGAAGAATTCGGGTGCACCATGAATTAAAAGAAAGAATGGTAACACTCTGTTCGACGAGGCATCAGTCGCCATCTTATGTATCCATCGCAGAGAGATGGATCCTCTACCTACATTATTAATTAAATATTTTGACGTGAGATACATGATGACCACTTCACAATTTATCTGTCTTCCTTGTTTCCACTTCCGCAGCATTTTCGTGAACAACGCGATACGCGAAAACGTCAGTTCTGCAGTAGAAAGAACTTATGGCTGAGTTTTTTTTTCCCCTTGTGAGAACGATGGTGTGGTGTCACCAAGACCTTTTGGCGTGCATATGACTGTTTGATATTTACATGTCGTTGTAACGTCTTACTATTTTCAGCAGCCCTCTTAATGTCAAATAAAGCTAAATCAATCACCTCACGATGCATAGGCATCTCTGTTCCTGTAAAGGTACAATTTCTCGGACACGGTCAGGATGCAGCTTTTTTTTTTTTTTTTTTTTTTTTTACACGAGAAGAGAGGACAAAGATTAAAATGATTTGGTAACTCATGCAATACATTCCGAAGCAAATGAAGGGATCTATCCCTAATGTAGTGTTTTTGGCGACAATGCAACTTCAGAGTTTCCCAGGCTCCTACAATAGGTGTTCATAAGGGTCTGAAGATGCATGGAGATGATACAAGGAGATAAAGACAGGTTTAATTTTCTTATGGTGTAATGAACACAACCAGTGCTAAGATCGAAATTGAGATCCATTATGTAGTGATTCATTCTGGTTGGCGGACAAATTATTTCTCACGTTGTGCGAGGTATCTGCGCTATCTTGTCTGCAGAACACACTGCGATCACATATGAGTTAACCTACATGCCACGAATCAGATATTTCTTCAGAAGTATTAAACCACGTAATGTGAACATCTGTAGCATCACGCCTGTGCCCAGTTTTCCGTTCAATACGTGATAATCGATCATCAAGTTTCTTTACATCATACATGTGCAGCTGATTAATGGTCATTTGTCACAGTTTAGCATGTTGAAGAGGAAGATGCTCTTCCAAACTGGCAAGCAGTGAAGGCTGTGTAACATCAGAATTTTTGTCCGCATTGATAGACAGTTGGGTCGCGTTGCAGAAAGATCATTTACCTGTTTAGTAATTGTGTTTAACTGTTCTCAGGTAGCTAATCTTTATTTAGCCTTAAGCGATGCATATTACTCTTCAACACTTTGTATCTAGGTTTCAAGCTGACTGTCCTGCTGTTTTGAATGCGAAATTTTCGCCGTTTCCTTGTGTTCAACTCTTGACTTCAGATTATTACAATGTTGAACTCCTCACGTGCATCCTACTTAACCTGCTTAGTTTTCGCTTTTAAGTCGGCCGAAGGTTCCTCTCTAATTTCTTTTTATTATTCTTTTCTAGATTGCTTAACTTTTTGTATGGTCTTGCGTCTGGATCTTCAAATTTTCAGCCCTGTTCTTTATTGCACTCTGATAATACCATCAGAATACTTTGCAAAAAATCATTGTTCCCAACCTTGGCATTAATACAGAAAGGAGTAGAGACTGGCTCAATTCGGCCTACGGTTGTGGCTCAAAACTTTAACCTTTAACTACAGTACCTGGCTGTTGTGAAAATTACATCGTACAGACTCACTTTCCAAAGCAGAATACTCATCTGCACTTTGTTGTTCCATGTTCGTTACTGAAAATGTTTTCTGGTCATTCCTGTAAAAATTGCCCTCTCTGTCCCAATGAAGTCAGTACTATGAAAGGATCCCTGTTCATTTGTCCCTTCTCTGTACACAGAATCACCATACGTTGTATCAGCTACAGCGCTAACATTTGATTTAGCTGCGGTAGCTCATGAAGTTTAATGCAATTACAGTAGAGTAGCAAACAAAGAAAGAAATCCCTCACACACAGAAGATATACATTACACAGATAACCACGAAAGTCACCTCCTGTAAATGTCAATGAAATCATAAAAATCTTTAAATTACCATTGATAGAATTCACTGAATACATTGATGTCTAAAATTAAAGCAAAAAGCCCTATATCCCCGTCCTGTGTTTAATTCACGATAATCATATAAACTGTCAACAGATGTCCGTACGATCATGTCCTGCATGGAAGATGACATTCCAGTCAACGGACAACCACTGAAAGGATGACGTCATGGCACCTTTCATATGGGGAAGTGTTTGCCAGGTGGTCTCACATCTACAATCGCTGTGTACATATCACAGAAGGTGCAGTTATGGCACATAGAAGACACCTACTAGACTATCCGCTGTGGATAACCATAGGAAGAATGGAAGCAGGGAAGTCGCAGACTTAGGTGGCCCAATGGGTTAATGTCAACCGTTTTGTTGTTTCGCGGATGTGGAGACAGTTTATAGAGACCGAAACTGTATCGCGAAGTCCAGGGCAAGCCCGACAACGTGTGACATCAGAAAGAGCGGACAGTTACTTGGCTGTAAGGGCACGACGGTACCGCCTTACTACTGCACGGTATCTGGCATCCGACCTCGCAGCATCCACTGGAGGCGTTGCATCGAGGCAGATAGTGTGCAGAAGGCTTTGGCAGAGTGGCCTTTATTGTCGGAAATCTGCGTATGTGTATCTCCGAAACGTCTTCACAGAAGGGAATGTCTAGAGTGGAGTCATTAATAAGCCACCTGGACGGTCTAATATTAGGCCAATGTTATTTTCACATATGAGTCTCGATTTGGTCTGGAGAGTGATTCTCGACGTATTCGTATCTGGAGGGGATGTGGAACACGATTTCGGGACTCAAACAATGTGCATCAACGAGGATCCATAGTGTTGTGAGCAGGGATTATGTTAATCACTGAAACACCTCTTCATGAAATTGTACGGGTGAATCGGCAAGGTTTAACCGCTGTCAGGCATCGTGACGAGATCTTGGGACATCACTTGTGGTTGTTGCGATGTTCTGTGAGCCCAGAATTCGTAATGATGATCGATAATGCTGGACCTCATAGAGCACAGTTAGTTGATGTTTCCTTGGAAACAAAAGCTATTGTACACATGGCGTGACCTGCTCGCTATCCTGATTTGAATCGCATTGTGTATGTCTGGGATGCACTAGGGAAACGTGTTGCATCAGCATCCACTAACCACTCTCCAAGACTTGCGAACAACTCTGCAGGAAGAGTGGGCGTTGTTGCCTCAACGTGAGATTGATGACATCATCCGCAGCATCCCCTGTCGCTCTCAGGTTCCTATTGCTGCCAGAGGTGGTCACAGACCATACTGAGCGCATTAACCAGTTCTAGGAATGAGTGAGCAAATCCGTGAAGTTGGAAAGAACGAAGAACATTTCTGCCTAATGTTGTGCATGTTGCAGTTGTTTACGATCTGTACATTGTTCCTACTTTAATATCACCTGTTTGCACTGTTTTGCTTCAAAATAAATGCATCCTTGCAAGATTTCACTTTGTTGCTTTAATTTTGGACGCCAGTGTAAACGAAAACGCAAGTTTGTGATAATACGTGCAGAAATCAGCGGAATACCGTACAAAATCGCATCCCCCCAGGAAAGTCGATAGACGAGAGTCTCCTTTAAAATATTTTATTAGTCGTATAAATACGAAATCAGACGGTAAAACGCGTAAAGCTGAGTACTTGAGAAATGTTTACAAAATATCTGAAGCTTTTTTTGGATGGAAATACTCAGAAAACGCACACTCTTTTTCTGAGTCATCAGTCATCTGACTTGCTTGATGCGGCCTGCCACGGATTCCTCTCCTGTGCCAACCTCTTCATCTCATAGTACCATTTGCAACGTACGTCCTCAACTATTTGCTGGAGGTATTCTAATCTCTGTCTTCCTCTACAGTTTTTGCCCTCTACAACTCCCTCTAGCACCGTGGAAGTCATTCTCTGATGTGTCAACAGATAACCTATCATCCTGTCCCTTCCTTCCTTCCCCTTATAACTGTTTTCCACTTACTCCTTTCGTCTCCAATTCTGCACAGAACTTCCTCATTCGTCTGCAGCATCACGTTTCAAATGCTTCTGTTCTCTTCTGTTCCGATTTTGCCCCAGTCCATGTTTCACTACCACACAATGTTGTGCTCCAAACGTACATTCTCAGAAGTTTCTTCCTCAAATTAAGATCGATATTTGATTCTAGTAGACTTCTCTTGCTCAGGAATGCCGTTACTGCCAGTGCTAATCTGCTTTTGATGTCCTCTTGCTCCGTGCGTCATTGGTTATTTTGCTGCCTAGGTAGCAGAATTCCTTAACTTCATCTACTTCGTGACCATCAATCCTGATATTAAGTTTCTCGCTGTTCTCATTTCTGCTACTTTTCATTACTTTCGTCTTCATTCGATTTACTCTCAATCCATGTTCCATACTCATTCGACTGTTTATTCCATTCAGCCATTTAGCAGATCATTCTTCTTCACATTCACGCAGAATAGCAGTGTCATCAGGAAATCGTACCATTGATATCTTTACACGTTGAATTTAAATTCCACTCCTGAACCTTTCTTTTATTTCCGCCATTGTTTCTTCGATGTACAGGTTTAACAGTAGGGGTAGAAGACTACATCCTACCTTATATCGTTATTAATCCGAGCATTTCGTTATTGGTCGTACACTATTATTCCTTCTTGGTTCTCGTACATATTTATTCCAACCTATATACCAAATGAAAACTTGCGGTCATGCTAGACTCCAAACGTGTGCGATCAGCTTCAGTAGCAATGCAGCCCTGCGTTGGCTTTAGAAAAACGTTTTATCGTATGTTCCCTTGGGCGCCAAGCGAATGCTGAGACTGATGTCCCCTCTCACAAATTCCGAATTGGTAGCCCGTCTGCCCGACTCCCAGCCAATGGGATATTTGGGAGAAAAGAACAAAATTAGTTTCATAACAGCCTGCCCAACTTTCAGGACTAGGAAATGAATGATGTGGAAAAGAAAATCACGCCTGCCCTCCGAGACACCTTGCGGATGTAATACCGTGGATAGTTACCCGAAAATAGTCTTAAGACCACGATGACGATAACGTCAGAATCTAGTTAGCGTTTGGAAGCTTTTGTGAGGAGGAAGGGTGAGAGAGTTGGTAATTTCGAGTAACGGGGAGATGGTGCGCCTAGTACATTAGCTCGTTGGCCGATTAAGTACCCACTGCCAGCTAAGTGCACGTCTCAGGCTAAGTAGCCGGTGCTGGTTAAGTAGTCAGAGCTAGCCAATTGCCCATTGCCGGATAAGCACCAAGGGCTGGACGAGTACCCAGCAGTAGCTAAGTACTCCTATCTGGCTAGTACCCATAGCTGGCCATGCCCATAAGTGCGAAAAATTAGATATGTTGTTTAGTGTAGCCACAGCAAGATTGTTTTATGTAATATAGAACTAGATGTTGTACGAATGTTATAAAGAACACAGTTTGCTGACTCACCCGCCATTAGCAACAGACGGCCGCTGTGGCCGAGCGGCTCAGTCGGTTCAGTCGGGAACCGCGCTGCTGGTACTGTCGTAGGTTCGAATACTGCCTCGGGCATGGATATGTGTGATGTCCTTAAGTTAGTTAGGTTTAAGTAGTTTTAAGTCTAGGGGACTCATGACCTCAGATGTTACGTCGCATGGTGCTTAGAGCCATTTGAACCAGTTTTGAGTCCGCATCCCGTGGTCGTATGGTAGCGTTCTCGCTTCCCACGCCCGGGTTCCCGGGTTCGATTACCAGCGGGGTCAGGGATTTTCTCTGCCTCGTGATGACTGGATGTTGTGTGATGTCCTTAGGTTAGTTAGGTTTAAGTAGTTCTAAGCTCTAGGGGACTGATGACCATAGATGTTAAGTCCCATAGTGCTCAGAGCCATTTGAACCATTTGAACCAGTTTTGATTAGTAACAGTGTTTAATTTAGCACTGCGGATCTCGACAGCATGCTGCCATCGTCACATGTGCATGTTTCGACAGTAAATTATTTTGTATGATTGCGTTTCTCATAGGTGGAAGTGTAATACATTAATGACTGTACGTTATTTTGTATAACTACGTTTGTCATATGTGAGGAATGTAGTCAATAATGAATAATTAATAGCGTGGTAGTTGATGACAGCAGCACCACGTCAAACTAAACATTGATTTTAAATCGACTGAAGCACCAAGCTGTGTTATTTACGAAAGACTAATTTTATAGGAGACTGCCTCCGTAGACTAACGATTAGTGTCGCTGTCTTTGGCGCAGAAGGACCTGGGCTCGATTCCCGGCACCTTCTCGGACTTTTTTTTTTTTTTTTTTTTGGGTGATCTGAAACCGGTTCGGTTCAGCTTCGTTAGGCCAAATGAGAGCTGCCTGAGTAAGGAAGCAGGGATAGCATCAGGACTGATCTACTAGCAATAACTGTTGGAGGTACTTGGACACATTGTGATCCTCGTACCGCCTTGTAGGCAGCCAGTCGGCCAGTCGGCATAGTCCTCAGGCCTAATCCTTGAGTGGCGTTTGCGTCTGTTTGAACTAATCTACATGAGGAACGCGGGTGTGTGGCAGCAGTTGGAGGTAATTGCTAACGACAGTCGGCACCGCAGAAGTGTCAGTCGACCGGCGCCGCTGTTCGTAAGGCTGGTGGGCGCGGTGAAATGCATAAGCAGAGGCACGCGGCAGCCGGCGGCCGTGAATACAAACCAGCAGCGGCGCCTCACTTGGCCTGGCTGGCTGGCTAGCTGGCTGGCTGGCGAGGTCGCTGCAGCATCCAGACGCGGCACCCACCCCGCTCACCACTGCACTGCCATGGTGCGGCTGCACGACCACCTCATCCTCTGGTCATTAATCATAACGATAACTTACACTTTATAAATTCGCTATCACAAACGTACGTGGGTTGGATAAAAAGTAGCGTTAGAATTCATGCCAGACTTTATTGACGTGTTTATCGTAGTTAGTTGGTTGCGTGTTCCATTGATCAATCGCACGGAACGGTAGCCGTTACGATGTGGAACGTGTTAAGTGCACAAGAAATGCACATATGGAACTACACTCCTGGAAATTGAAATAAGAACACCGTGAATTCATTGTCCCAGGAGGGGGAAACTTTATTGACACATTCCTGGGGTCAGATACATCACATGATCACACTGACAGAACCACAGGCACATAGACACAGGCAACAGAGCATGCACAATGTCGGCACTAATACAGTGTATATCCACCTTTCACAGCAATGCAGAATGCTATTCTCCCTTGGAGACGATCGTAGAGATGCTGGATGTAGTCCTGTGGAACGGCTTGCCATGCCATTTCCACCTGGCGCCTCAGTTGGACCAGCGTTCGTGCTGGACGTGCAGACCGCGTGAGACGACGCTTCATCCAGTCCCAAACATGCTCAAAGGGGGACAGATCCGGAGATCTTGCTGGCCAGGGTAGTTGACTTACACCTTCTAGAGCACGTTGGGTGGCACGGGATACATGCGGACGTGCATTGTTCTGTTGGAACAGCAAGTTCCCTTGCCGGTCTAGGAATGGTAGAACGATGGGTTCGATGACGGTTTGGATGTACCGTGCACTATTCAGTGTCCCCTCGACGATCACCAGTGGTGTACGGCCAGTGTAGGAGATCGCTCCCCACACCATGATGCCGGGTGTTGGCCCTGTGTGCCTCGGTCGTATGCAGTCCTGATTGTGGCGCTCACCTGCACGGCGCCAAACACGCATACGACCATCATTGGCACCAAGGCAGAAGCGACTCTCATCGCTGAAGACGACACGTCTCCATTCGTCCCTCCATTCACGCCTGTCGCGACACCACTGGAGGCGGGCTGCACGATGTTGGGGCGTGAGCGGAAGACGGCCTAACGGTGTGCGGGACCGTAGCCCAGCTTCATGGAGACGGTTGCGAATGGTCCTCGCCGATACCCCAGGAGCAACAGTGTCCTTAATTTGCTGGGAAGTGGCGGTGCGGTCCCCTACGGCACTGCGTAGGATCCTACGGTCTTGGCGTGCATCCGTGCGTCGCTGCGGTCCGGTCCCAGGTCGACGGGCACGTGCACCTTCCGCCGACCACTGGCGACAACATCGATGTACTGTGGAGACCTCACGCCCCACGTGTTGAGCAATTCGGCGGTACGTCCACCCGGCCTCCCGCATGCCCACTATACGCCCTCGCTCAAAGTCCGTCAACTGCACATACGGTTCACGTCCACGCTGTCGCGGCATGCTACCAGTGTTAAAGACTGCGATGGAGCTCCATATGCCACGGCAAACTGGCTGACACTGACGGCGGCGGTGCACAAATGCTGCGCAGCTAGCGCCATTCGACGGCCAACACCGCGGTTCCTGGTGTGTCCGCTGTGCCGTGCGTGTGATCATTGCTTGTACAGCCCTCTCGCAGTGTCCGGAGCAAGTATGGTGGGTCTGACACACCGGTGTCAATGTGTTCTTTTTTCCATTTCCAGGAGTGTGTGTATATATATATATATATATATATATATATATAATACACAGTTAATGATTTTATTTCTATTATATACCCCATTCCCTTAAATGACCCAAAATGCATATACTATATTTATAGATTTATTTATTCTCATTGCAGAATTCATCTATGGTATAGAAGGAGTTGTCAAGGAGATATGATTTCAATTTATTTTTGAAGCTATTACTGCTGTCTCTCAGACACCTTATTTCAGTTGGTAATTTGTCGATAATTTTTATAGCAGCATATTTTACCCCTTTCTGTGCCAAAGATAGGTTTTGCAAAGTATGGTGTAAGTCTTTCTTTTTTCTGGTATTATAATCATGAATGTCACTGTTGTTTTTAAACTGGTCCATGTTGTTGAGGACAAATTTCATTAGTGAGTAGATGTACTGTGAGGCTGTTTTAAGAATTCCAAATATTTTAAAAAGGTGCCTACAAGATGTGCGACTATGAACCCCACACATTATTCTAACCACTTTCTTTTGAGCAGTGAATACTTTTCGTCTAAATGTTGAGTTACCCCAAAATATTATTCCGTATGACATGAGAGAGTGAAAGTATGCAAAGTATGTTTGCTTACTAATTTCCATATCCTCAAAATTGGCAATTATTCTGATCGCAAAAGTTGCTGAACCTAGTGGCTTTAGGAGGTCCAAAATATGAATTTTCCAATTAAGACTTTCATCTATATGTACATCCAAAAACTTAGTATGCGCTACCCTGTCTATTGACTTCTGTTGATGTGTTATATTTGTTGAAGGAACTTTACTTTTTGCAGTAGAAAATTGGATGTACTGTGTTTTTTCAAAGTTTAGAGCAAGCCCATTTGCAGAAAACCAATTAAGACTTTTCCAAAGACCTTAATTGTATCATTTTAAATTGGACTTTCTTTTACTGGATTAATAATGATGCTTGTATCATCAGCAAACAGTGCCAGTTCAGCTTCCTGTTTCAGATAGGAAGGGAGGTCGTTCACATATATCAAGAACAGAAGGGGACCCATGATTGAACCCTGTGGAACACCTAATGTAATTTCACCCCATTTAGATGAAGTAGCAAACTTATTTAAATCACTTGACACATATAAGGACACTTTTTGCTTCCTGTTCTGTAGGTATGACTTAAACCACTCATATACTATTCCATTTATACCATAGAATTGTAATTTCTGTAACATAATGTCATGGTTCACACAATCAAATGCTTTGGACAAGTCACAGAAAATTCCTATGGGTGACATTTTACTATTTAAAGACTCTATTATGTGGACAGTGAAATTGTATATTGCTGTCTCAGTGGAACACCATTTCTGAAATCCGAACAGTGATTTACTAAGTATCCCATTACTGTTGAGATGGCTAACCACTCTTCAGCACATTACTTTCTCGAAGATTTTTGAGAATGCTGTAAGCGAGGATACTGCCCTATAATTATTGGCATCTGTGGTGTCCCCCTTTTTGTAGAGGGGCCTGACAATGGCATATTTTAACCTGCCTGGGAAAATACCTTGAGTTAGTGATGCATTACATATGTGACGTGACGTATTACATGTAACGTGGCATATTACATGACCTCAGTATAATCACCCTGCATCTCGATCACTTTCAATAAGTAGCAGAGACAATAGATGCCGAACGAATTCAGAGGCAGAAAGGACATTAAGCAGGAGGAACAACAGACGTCGAACGAATTCAGAGACTAGACTCCTAAAAGGCCGATGTATCCCTTGTGAAAGTGTAATAGAAATGGTCGAAGGAACTTAAACGGAAATCCTTGGAACAAAGACGACGCGGCTCTTGCCAAACTCTATTGAGAAGATAAAGATAACCTTTATTCGAGGAAGAAAGTGCAGCTATTTGCATTGACATCATCTCTTGTAGGGGCAAGGATAATAAAATAAGAGCGGTCGGAGCACTTCCTGAGGCATATAGATAGTCATTTTTTCCTTGCTTGGGACGATGGAACCATATGCTATGTGCAATGGCTTGTGTAGCATGCAAGGTATCTTTCGTAAGAGCCGTCAGGGGCATTTCCTCTGGTATTTCGGCAGGTATTTACAATTTCGTTTTTGCAGTGTGTAGCTGGAGTCTGCCCATAAAATACCGCTCGTCAAGTCCTTCACGCGATGCCCAGTGTAGACGGAAAGCGTTTGCTTGTTTCTCATTGCGAGCAAAGTATTCTTACAACGGAATTTTAGTAACCATTGAATTGAGCGTCCCCAAATTAATCTAGTGCGATATTCATTTTTTTTAGATATGTATTAGCAAGGGCATTAAAAAAGGAAGAATTACCAGTACTGCACGAGCGACTGAGCAGCGTAGGCCAGGGCAGTGTTGTCACTACTGGTGTATTGGTTATTTTTCGTGTTTTTATGTCTTTGTTAACACGGATAGGTAAATAGAATATCGCACTATACTAGTTGGCGACTTCTCAGTGGAGTGTGTACGTAAAATTACGCATTAAAAATCATTTTGATAGTAACCGGAAACAAACCGAAGCTTTCTGTCGGTACTGAGTGCAGCATGGAAAACTTGACGAGCAATATTTCTGTGGGCTGACTCTAGTTACACGCTGCAAAAATGAAATTGTAAACATCAGCCGAAACATCACATGAAATGCGCCTGACGACCGGTAGGAGAGACACCTGATACATGTCGACGTAGATGTACTGCTGTAAACTGTGCGCTGTGCGAGACAAAGTCTCAAATTCTTGAAACACCTTAGTAGTCTCCCTCTGCCACCCAGAAGTTTGACATTTGACTCAGAGGCACCTACATCCTTCTTCGGTAAAGATGGAAAAGCGTTGTGGCCTGCCTCGGGATTGAGACGCTTCAAACTGCAAGATGCTGACACATGCGGAAAAAAAGGCAGAGCCCGGATCTTCATGTGAGGCATTGCATGGGGGCTTAATTAAATAAATTTGCAAATACTTTTAATTTTTTTAGTAGCTGTATGTCCGATTACGCTAGTCTCGTAAACGGCTGGCCCTGACTATTATTGTTACGCAATCTGACTGCTTAGAACAACAACAAAGAATGAAATGAAAATTTTCGTTAACACAATTAATTAATTAAGTCCCCAGCAACTATAAAACCTACGAAACCAAAAAGCACAAGAGTAACTGTTCTGTGTGTGGGAGTGGGAGTCAACGTACACATCTGCCACGGTTCTTCTTCAACAAGACAAGAAATTTTAAATACCATTTATACTGAAGTAACTAAATGAAATAAAAATACCATAATTACTCAAGAAAACCAGAATTACACTCTCATACAAGAACACAAGCCAGATGCTTTGTTGACTGAACCTGTAATGACGCATTATTTAAAACATGGAAATAATGAAAAAACACGCAATATTTTACCTTCATATATATTGACGAAAAGCACTCTGATCGTTACAGTATTTCCATTCGAACCATCTGCTGTCTATCCCATCAAACAACTGCATAAAACATGGAACAAGCACTCCTTACTACAACATCTCGACAAGCCGTGCCCACTAGCACATCTCGACAAGCACAGTCTTCTACGAGCTCTGCCCACGCACTGCCTACCACGAGCTCTCAACAAGCACTGTGGAGGCGGCTTAATAATACTCTTTGGCGCAATCTCTGGCGCAGTGGCTCAGTGTAGCCATCTTTCATATGCCCCTCCTCCACAGGCCAGAATTTGATGGTATTTTTGCCAGCATTGGTGGTGAAAATACCACCAAATTCGTCCACAAAAATACAAACAAAACAAAAGATAATATTAATACCTAAATATCACATAATTAGTTAAAATTTTGGCTGTGCACTGACCTTTCACTAACCTAATATATGAAATACAGTAGGCAATACAAATTCCTTTCATACATGTGGCTTTACATAATAGTTTGCACAATACACAAAAAATCAGTTTATACAAATGTTCACATAAAATGCTTTCAATGATTAGTTTATACAAAAAAAAAAAAACATCAACAGGTGACATCTTTTCAGTAGAAGCAGTCCATCAGAGGCACCCAGTAAAGTTTAGCAGGTGCACACAGCAACAAGTCACATTAGTTCAGTAGAAGCAATCCATCAGTGGCACCCAGCAATGTTGAGTAGGTGCAGGCAGCAAGAAGTGACTTCATTTCCATACAAGTAGTCCATCAGTTGCACCCAGCAATGTTGACCAGGTGCAGACACCAACAAGTGACATCATTTCAGCAGAAACAGTCCATCAGTTGCACCTAGCAATGTTGAGTAGGTGCAGACAGCAACAAGTGACTTCATTTCAGTAGAAGCAGTTCCATTAGTGGCACCTAGCAATGTTCAAGAGGTACACACAGCAACAAGTCACATTAGTTCAGTAGAAACATTTCATCAGTGGCACCCAGCAATGTTGAGTAGGTGCAGACAGCAACAAGTGACTTCATTTCAGTAGAAACAGTTCATCAGTGGCACCTAGCAATGTTCAAGAGGTACACACAGCAACAAGTCACATTAGTTCAGTAGAAGCAGTTCATCAGTGGCACCCAGCAATGTTGAGTAGGTGCAGACAGCAAGAAGTGACTTCATTTCCATACAAGTGGTCCATCAGTTGCACCTAGCAATGATGAGCAGGTCCAGAGAGCAGTCCATAATATTCACTATCACTGATCACACAGTTCAAGCATGATCAATAGTTTGAATACACATAC
This sequence comes from Schistocerca americana, assembly GCF_021461395.2. Classification (NCBI taxonomy): domain Eukaryota; kingdom Metazoa; phylum Arthropoda; class Insecta; order Orthoptera; family Acrididae; genus Schistocerca; species Schistocerca americana. The sequence goes on along the minus strand of NC_060119.1, from coordinate 440,394,560 downwards.
TAATCACACTGTTCATCAGCAGAAATTAATCATGTCCTAGTGGCACCAATCATGTAGAGAAAGTACAAGTAACAGTCCATAATATTCACTATCACTGATCACACAGTTCATCAGCAGAAATTAATCATCCTAAGTGTCACACATTACGTTGAAAAAGTGCAGGTAACAGTTCATAATATTTACCATCACTAATCAGACAGTTCAGGCATGAACAATAGTTTGAATGCACATACAAATGCTTTTACAATGCTCTTACACTAAACATACAAATTCTAATAAACACACAAATGATATCAGATAATTGTCATATTAACTATTACAAATACACAAATATCAGTAAACCTATAATATTTATGAGTGTCAGTGCAAGCCACTACAAACAAATAAAATAATATTCAGGAGATAGGTGGGTAGGATTAGGAAAGGAAAACACACAAAACACAATCATTCATCTTTCATCCACATTAAGTACTACTGTGTAATTGAATAGTGTTAACTGTGTAAATGTAATTCTGTCAAAATTTGATGTTCATCATGTGCATCAAGTAGTAGTGGCAGCAATGTATAACAGTCAATAATAGTTAAGTCAACGTCATAGTCATCATGTCAAGACCAATGTTTGCCAAGCCAGATCAAATGTACTGTTGTTGAACAACTGTCAGTGAGCCAAGATATGCAAATACTTCCTCTCTCCAAAAAAAAAAGTATATACTGCTTAGTGATTTAACAAAGTGTGTGTAGACAATCTTCCTTCCACTTTAGTGTTCTAGTCTGCTATCTTCATCCTCCTTGTTCCATATAAACCAACAAAAAAAAAAAATGCATCTTACTTACTTTACCTCTTATCCACCAAAACTCCAATAATCATAAACTTCACACAATCTCAATAATACCTCTTCAATACGTCGATACATATAAACCTTATTGCCAATATATGCTCCTCACTTACTTTACCTCTTATCCACCAAAACTCCAATAATCATCAACTTCACACAATCTCAATAATACCTCAATAATACCTCTTCAATGCGTCCATACATATAAACCTTATTACCAATATCATCTCACTTCCAACACAACTCTTTCCTCTAGTCAGTCTATTCGAACAAGTACAGATAAAATCCTAGTGCAAACGTCAGTTCATCCTCCCACACAATCTGAAGACACATTGTCAACACCCAACCTCTGTGTAATCCGTCTGACCCAAATCTTCTACTCATTATGAATTATAAACAAAAGAAATGCATACATGACCTCTAACAGACTTAGTTCGAATAACTCTCAGTAATTAAGTACGATTACGGAATGTGAATGATCATAATATTTCACAGTGTGTACACCACTTCAAGAATTATGGCAGAAGTAAACATGTGGAGTATTTCTTGTGTCAAGTGTCACTTCCTATTTCAATTGCTCACGAAAAATGCAGTGTAATAATTGTCAATGGTCTAAACCTATTTTTGGTATGTCATGTCGTTAGCCTCCTTCCTATTAGCATAAATTTATACAGCTTCCATAAAACCTCAGCTCATGTGACTTCAACGAAGTTCCTTGTACCAATGTCGTTCGTCGAATTATAGCAGTTCATTTTCTTATCTTAAAAATATAAGGCACTGAGCGTAAGCAAAACAAGCACTAGCGAGTAAATATACCAGTAGAGAACACAATGTCAACAAGTGGATGCAGCACAATCCTTACAACGAGGCTCTGCCAAGCGAACTATCTATAATTAATCCAATAGCGTGACCTAAACTCTATGTTCATACACAGTATATCAGCATTTCTATATACCAAATTAAAGAGTAGTTATGACAACAACAGATATGTATACATATGCAATCCATACGCAAAGCAGTAAACATGTCATTAGCATCATATCAGCATAAGCAAATAAATGTTCATATGTCATCTTAATAAGCAAACATGAAGGCGCAAGCAGATAAATCACAAAGTATAACTTACATACCTAACCACATCAGCACAATAAATCAGGTTACAATTATAATTTAAATAAATAAGCACAGCAGGCACATAATTAAAAAATATGACATCAGTGAAAAAGCAGTGCAGCCAAGCGATGCATAATATACACAAGTTACAACCCAGTTCATTAATAATCATTGTCAAAATCAGTTAACGTACGCAAGCACGTCGCTTCACAAGTAATTTCATAGCACATGAAATTTAGCACAAAGTATGAATCACGTAATCGCGAGCAGCAAATTACGTCTAAAGTACGTACCCAAGTGGAAATATGTTACCTGAAAAATGAACTCAATTAATAGTTACCTTTTTTAGTTTATTAGTTTCTTCTCCGAAATTACATTCTTTCTGAAATTTTCTCGATAGCAAGTCGTCTGAACGTCGGAGACACACAGAATTTACCTGAAGTTCTTAAATATTTTATAGAACCGTATCCTGAAAAATACTGAATGTTAATAACATAATTCATCAAGTCACTCTAGCTGTATACTGAATTTAGTCGGAGAAATTAAACTGTGTATTTGTTTACGGCTGTCAGTGCATTCGCACTGAGCGCTCGATCAGCTGTAGGCGCGTGACGTAGGAAGCAATTGTTCACGGTCAACGACTGCCTTGTCCGGCGCGCAGACTTGACTGTTGCTTTGAGTATGTGCCGCCGCCAAAACACAGCGCGGTATCCTTGTACTCTCCGCATGTTTACATCTAGCTGTTGGTTTCTCACAAGTATGTCATTCTACAAAAATTTTTCAAAAGTATATCATTCCACAAAAATTTTGGAAACTATGAACCTCACGTTTTGTGGTAGGTACAGCATAATTACGAATAGCGTCTAATTTTGCTTTTTTTTTTTTTTTTTCTTGATCAGGAAGAATACCTTCTGTACAAATAATGTGACCGAGAAATTTCACCTGAGAACGACCAAATTCAGATTTTTCTAAGTTCACTGTAATGCCAACTTTTGCAAAAATACGTAATGATGAATCCAAAATTTTGTTATGCTCAACTCCAAGAATGTTTAGCAATAAGAATATCGTCAACATATGAAGTAATATTGTCACGAATATAAACAGGTAAAATTTCATTTAAACTACGAATGAATGCTGCTGAAAATATAGTAAGTCCAAATGGTAATTTCCGAAGTCACTTTTGGGTAAAATCGTCATATCAGGTTATTATTTACTTACTCTCTAGATAGATTGATAGTCGAAGAGCTGGTTTGACAGATGCAAAGAATAGTAAAAGAGTAGGCAGCGGTACAGAAAACTAAAAGAGAAATAGCACCACTACAGCTCGGGGCCCTATGCTCGCTACGGCACATATTCACTTAGAGTAGTGAATCCCCTGAGGACTTTAATAAGTTCAAACAGTAATTTTCGCAATCTCCTTTTGGGTAAATTGTCATATCCGGTTATTGTTTACTTACTCACTAGATAGATTGATAGTCGAAGAGTTGGTTTGACAGATGCAAAGAATAGTAAAAGAGTAGGCAGCGGTACAGAAAACTAAAAGGGAAATACCACCACTACAGCTCGGGGCCCTATGCTCGCTACGGCACATATTCACTTAGAGTAGTGAATCCCCTGAGGACTAATATCCGGTTACTGTTTATCTACTGTCTAGATAGATTGATAGTCGAAGAGTTGTTTTGACAGATGCAAAGAATAGGAAAAGAGTAGGCAGCGGTACAGAAAACTAAAAGAGAAATAGCACCACTACAGCTCGGGGCCCTATGCTCGCTACGGCACATATTCACTTAGAGTAGTGAATTCCCTGACGACTAATATCGGTTACTGTTTATCTACTGTCTAGATAGATTGATAGTCGAAGAGTTGTTTTGACAGATGCAAAGAATAATAAAAGAGTAGGCAGCGGTGCAGAAAACTAAAAGAGAAATAGCACCACTACAGCTCGGGGCCCTATGCTCGCTACGGCACATATTCACTTAGAGTAGTGAATTCCCTGAGGACTTTAATAACTGCACATAATTTCCAGTTTGTGACTTAGTGGCACATCTGGCGGGAGTGCGTACATAAATTGATCTAACCATGCACATGGATGTATGTCATTCTTAGAATTGCGGAAGATCTTAAATTTCCGGACAGTCAAAAAGTGTTTATAGTCAAAGTTTTCGCCTCGTGGCGACAAAGACCTACCGCGTCTGTCCCAGTCCGAATGTCGATTATTGTAAAGTTCGCGCGCCTGGCGCTCTCTTGTTGCATCCCGTAAATGAAACAAATTATTTTCTTCAAACCCCTCTGCTACCTGTGATTCTAAATTTCTTCTGCTATCTTTTCCTACAATTTCGCCTTCGATCTGTTTGACTTGCTTTCGTAATGCCTCAACTTCCCTTTTAACGCGTTCAGGAAATTTTCCCTGATTTTCAACATGTTTATTTATGTTCTGGTACTCTTCGGTTTCTGCGAATGGTAATGGAGCTGTATCATCCGAATCTCTGTCCCCATGTAAACTAAGATTTGTCAATTTTTATGAAATTTCCTCAACTCTTTCCGATAAGTCACCTAATTGTTCTTTCTGTTTATTTACGTCTTCCGTAAGTGTCGTGACTCGGGTTTCAGTATTGACACATTTGGTAGTTAACTGCTCATATTGTTGTGTTAGATTATTTAATCTGTCATTTGGTACGGATTCTTCGATTCTCTCAAATATTTCTTCCTTATCCTTTGCACGTTGTAAATTTAACTCTGAAAAATTCTGTACTATCACGCGATCTTTTTTTTCCTGGTCCCTGCCCTGTTCCTCATGTCTGACTTCTGTTGAAATTAAGCTATTATTGTGAGCCTTCAAAATCGGTTGTACTTCTTTTCTAATTTCTTTATTTGATTCGTCTTTCATGTTTTTGAAACATGTCCCTGTTCGTGAGCCTAACTGTGTTTCCATTGTTCCCATATCAGTTTCTAATTCAGATCGTAACTGTGATCCCACTGCTTTCATCTCGGTTTTAATTGATCCTATTTGTGAGCATAACCCTGTTGTCATAGCTTTCATTTCTGTTTTAATTTCAGATTGTAACTGCTCCGTTGTCCCCCTATATGCTTTTAATTCAGATCCCAAATCCAGTATAGCACCCATCAACCGCTCCATTTCTTCTGTCGTTAACCACGCAATCTGAGAATTTTTCGATTGTGAAAAATTTTGAACTGTTTCCGGACTATTTTCCCTACTTATTAAATTGTTTTCCACTACATTATTCATGACACTGTTTTCCTCTGTTGGCGAGTTCGCCATGTTAACAATTTCGTTATTCTGACTATTCATCATTTTTGCCTGTTTCATTGACCGCGTAATCATTTACAAAACATAAAAAATTCGTCACTGTACGGAAATTACACACTATTACACATCAACAATACCATTCACTCGAAATGTTTCCCTCAAACACGATTGACAAACAATAGAAGAATGACAATTGCCAAATCTACACATGCAATATAGACTGCAATTGCTAGTCTACAAATTACTACAACAATACTACTGCCTACTATTTTTACAATCAGAAGAATTCCAAGGGACGATCCGAAGCAGCGGTCGCCACGTGCATGGGGGCTTAATTAAATATGATTGAACATATTTTTTAGTTTTTTTTTTAGTAGCTGTATGTCCGATTACGCTAGTCTCGTAAACGGCTGGCCCTGACTACTATTATTACGCAATCTGACTGCTTAGAACAACAACAAAGAATGAAATGAAAATTTTCGTTAACACAATTAATTAATTAAGTCCCCAGCAACTATAAAACCTACGAAACCAAAAAGCACAAGAGTAACTGTTCTGTGTGTGGGAGTGGGAGTCAACGTACACATCTGCCACGGTTCTTCTTCAACAAGACAAGAAATTTTAAATACCATTTATACTGAAGTAACTAAATGAAATAAAAATACCATAATTACTCAAGAAAACCAGAATTACACTCTCATACAAGAACACAAGCCAGATGCTTTGTTGACTGAACCTGTAATGACGCATTATTTAAAACATGGAAATAATGAAAAAACACGCAGTATTTTACCTTCATATATATTGACGAAAAGCACTCTGATCGTTACAGTATTTCCATTCGAACCATCTGCTGTCTATCCCATCAAACAACTGCATAAAACATGGAACAAGCACTCCTTACTACAACATCTCGACAAGCCGTGCCCACTAGCACATCTCGACAAGCACAGTCTTCTACGAGCTCTGCCCACGCACTGCCTACCACGAGCTCTCAACAAGCACTGTGGAGGCGGCTTAATAATACTCTTTGGCGCAATCTCTGGCGCAGTGGCTCAGTGTAGCCATCTTTCAGCATAAGGGTGGTTAATGATGCCACATTGGCACCAGATCTCATCTAAATGCTGGCCATCGACACCGTGCAAGTGTCACACGATGGGAACGTCACAACTTCTGTTACCCACGTTTCACCGATTGACGCCTCTGCGATGGAGAGAAGTCTCAGGTGGTGGCGTAAATCACATCAGTGAAACCACCCCATCCCCAGGGGCCTTCATTTTCAGACATTTCACGCTCGAAAATCGTAGTAGCACCTATTTTCTGTCACTTTTTCTCTTCTAGCGCAAATGCTTATGCGTAATTGCGGAAGTGATCTATATGGATCAAAGACTATCACTGCGATAGAGATATACTACGAACCTACTTACTTCTGGATAATTTCCAAGAATGTTTGTCTATCGAAGCCGCGGGCCCCAAATGGTAGATATCGAACGGGCGATTCTAAATCGATCACGCGACTGTGGTGACGGGCATTAGGAGGTGTGTTTATGGCGGTCACAACAGCAACGAGAAAAGAAGAACGTTGACTAAAATACCTGCAACTACAAAGAATATGACTTACCTCATTCGTCATCGACGTTGTCGTCATAAGCAAGTCCATTTGATGTGTATGCTACGGGAAGTGTTCCCTTATTGCCATAACTTGGGTAGACTCTGGCTATGTCACGCAAAAATGTGGGTAGTGTGTCGCATGCATTAGCTTTTCCCTGCAACCGCATGTTTTGGAAATACAGATACTGAAGCAAGTAGAGTTGTTCTCTTTCTCATGGACGCCATTCTCTTTTAATGGAAGATTTCACTGATTTCCACAACCGGTCGATGTTCTGTGTGTGTACACGGAAGACACGCACTCTACCCAATGGTTCACGAACTCGTGGTTGAATATTTCCACTTACAATGTGTTGTAGGACTGAAAGTCGTCCGTAATCACTTTTCTACCGGATAGAATAAAGTGCTTTATCAAACAGAGTAAAGTTGCCTTGTCTCTGGAGAACACTCTTACTATGAAGCACTTCCGGAACACTCGTTCTACGCCACGGAATACCCAAGCATGTTCGATTTCATTTTTTAAAGGTCGTACTCTTTGGTTTTTACTTATTGCTATATGCGACTCGTCCATTTCAACAACTTTATTCGGCCCACAGATTGCTGCACTGTCGTTCGTCACTGTCACATAACGGACTTCTCAGTGAATACCCGAAATAGTTACACACGGCATAGGTAGATAAGTCAGTTTGTGATGCTGTTACATGCTGGCTGTAGCCCCTAATCCAGCAACATATAAGAATTATGATGATCTGGATCGATTTTTTTAATAGTCAAAGCATATACTCGTATTTTTCCTGATAGTCGTTCGTTTATCATAGTTTTTACAATCAAATTGTAGAGGTATTTCACTATCAGAACTCTTCTTACGAACTTTTATAGACTACGTCCAATCATTTCTTTGGAAGAATACAACTTTCGGATAGTTCACATAAGTGATACCTTATCACGTGTGCCAGAAAGTTTGATGCCGAAACTATGAGACAATGAACAATCATCTCAATTCACAAAGTGTTGCTTATGGAAGACCAGCTACATCGAGGGTACTACCTTTGTTGCATAATGACTAGTCTTCAATATGTAGACACATGTTGGAGTCAGATTTGACAAAAACTAGGACAACCAGATCAGCAGAGGATTAATGAGCTTTTCAAATTGACGAATAATCTCTTATTCCACAGAAGAAGTGAACATTTGAAAAACTGATGTGTATGTATACCAGAGGAGTATGAAACGAAGTTAATCAGGTATACCCCTTACGCATGGGGACCCTTTGGTGTACTCAAATGAACAGCAAAGCTACATACCTGTTATTTTTCCAACCTCCGTAGAAAAGTTCAGCGTGAGTTGAAGCGCTGTGTACTATGTCAGAAAGTGAAGCCCGACAATCTAAAGACGAAGAGCATGTTCCATTCAGTTCTTCTGGAAAAACTGCTTGCGTTAGTATCAATCAATGTTTGTGGTCCATGCCCCAGTCAAGAGGAGGGGTTAAATATATAATGGGATTTTTAGAAGTTTAAAAAAGAACGTAAAACTTTATCTGTTGAAGACAGCCACGAGTTCCCCAATCATAAGCAGATTAGCTAATAACTATGTTCAGAAGGTTAGAAAGCCTGAAGCGCTTTTGTCAGATAATGCTGCAAATTTTACTTGTTGCAAGTGGAGAAATACAGGGTGTTTCAAATTGAATATACGGGTTTTAAGGCTTGGTAGCATTTATTACATTCAATTTACTCTTATAAATGATCCATCAAATGAAAGAACAACTGAAGCAGATCTGTTTGCATACCCGTCCACAAAGGGAAGAGTATGGAACGACCTAGAATGAATGAAAAACATCATGAACGAGTGAGGGTCTATAACGCGTCCAAAGAAATCAGTTCGTCCTTGTTGTGAGTGGTTGTTACAAGCTGTAAAGCCTGCAGACTACGGTTTACGTGCCAACTTCTCAAACGAAATTTTGCTGCATGAGATGAAGATTTTTTGGATCGTGTCGTCTTCAGTGGTGTATCGACATATCACCTAAATGGAAATGTGAATACACGTAATGTGTGTATCTGGGGTCAGCAAATCCTCATGAGATGGTACAGTTGCAACGAGAGTCCTCTAGACTTTTTCGGTGAAGCAACTGCAACTGGTGTTTCTCACCTAGATGGTCTAAAAAAAAAAAAAAAAAAAAAAAAAAGACTCTTTCCTCAACTGGAAGAAGCTGAACCGCAGAATTTTATTTGTCAGCAAAATGGTGCGCCATCACTCTGGAATAACTCAGCATGTGACTGGTTAAACGACGGTATACCCGACCGCTGGATTGGCCGCAAGGCACTGGTTGACAGAGCTCGTTTTGTGTGTCCTTCATGTTCACACACGTTCTGACCCCATGCCTTTGGGGGTTCATAAAAGATTGTTTATATGTCTCCGCTACCAGCTGATCTATCCAACTGCAGAAACAGCATCGTTGCAACAATTCCTATAGACACAGAGATCGAGGTTTTGGAAGAACTCGCCTATCCACTCGATGTGTGGCGATGGTGCTGACATTGAACACTTTTAAGAAAAACTGTTATAGTTGCTTTTTCACTTGGTGTATTATTCATAATTGTAAGTTAAATATAATGAATGTTACAAAGCCTTAAAACACTTGTATTCATTTTGAATCACCCTGTATTTTAACACAACAGGGGATAAAACAGGTATTAACTTCGCCCTGTCATCCTGAAGCCAACCCAATTTAATGTGCAGTCCACGAATGAAATAAATTCATGAGAACGTATTACCACGCTAGACAGACTGCAAGAATTAGAGAAAGTTACGAACAACTTGCTTCCCTCCTCAACCAAATTCACGCCTGCTGAACTGATGTTTAGAAGAAAGGAAGAAAATGGATGGGTAGATAAAATTCCAAAGACAGTATATACTGACATACATTGGGAAGAGGAAATTAGACAAGCTCTGGTTAATCTCACTGAGAAGGCCAGGATCAGGAAAAGGGTTGACAGCTTACTCAAACTGATTCAAACATTCAGGATAGGCGAAAAGGTATTGCTACCAGGACGACCGCAATCCTCATTACTTTCCAAAAAGAACAGGAAGTGACAATTATTATACACTGGACCTTTCGTAATTGTGAAGATTCCAAACACTGGTGCGTATTTGACGGCGTATACAGGAAGTTTAATAATCAGAGGACTCTGTCGCCAAAATATCATATGAAGTGATTAGCTGTGTGAAAAGGGCTGTCATAATTAAATTCATAGTGATTAGGAATTACATAGTGAGAAGTGATGGTCTATGATTAAATTTATAGTAATTGTGTTTAATGTTGCAGAATGATGCACTCATAGTGAGATCAGAGTTAGTAATAAGAGATTATGCACCTCAAAGAGAGTACTTTAGAGAAGGAATGAAAATGTTTATCTAGTAAGCAACTAATTTTTGTTGATGAACAAGTTAGTTAGTTATTTGTAGGAAGTGTCTGTATGACTGTGTAGTCCTCCATTTCAGTTACTCAAGTTTCGATTTTGGGTGTCTTTATGTGTTTTATCCACACACGTTTATGCATCATAAGTTGGTCTTTTGTGTGAGAGGAAATGTACCTGAATTGACTGAACTTAACCGAAGAAGGTATTCTCATTTATGATGGTGGTGACATTTCAGGGACTTGCAGGAATCATCGACAACGAACAGTTAAATTTTGCTGTGTTCTTGCCACCTAGTATAGTTGCAAGGTGGTTGGTATACAAGATGTTGATTGGGATTGGTTTGGTGGTTCCCGACCCTAATGAATTTCACTTTCAGGCGGATCAAATCCCGTATATCTACACACACACACACACACACACACACACACACACACACACACACACATATATATATATATATATGTATATGGTCAGTTATTTGATTTCAAATGATCGTGAATGTAAGAAGAATTGATTTTTCCAATTGCTCTAAAGTGGATTCAGATTTAGAGGTGAACTAAAAAGAAATTGAGAAGGCATAGGAGTTTAAGAAAGAAATGTATGAGAAAAACATAGAAGTGGTGCGGAAGAATTTCTCAGGTGGAATATGCACTTTGAATACAAAAAAATTGTCTTGTCTTACAATGAAGAATCGTCATCGATGCACAGAGAGAAGAATTCCTAAAATGAAGAATGATCTTTTCTTTTTGAATATCGGCTCATACGGAAAAATTCGTTTATATTGAGTTATGTGGTATAAGTTAGAAAAGGTGTTGGACGATCTGTCGTCTTCATATAGTCTTAGAACATCCAAATGTAATCAAATGATCATGAGCAGTGATTTTCTTTGGAAAACTTATTTTAAATAGATAAAATCGATTGCTATGCAATGGACACTGCAATGGATAACATATCTTCCGCACGTATTGAAATCATGAAGGATACGATGGAGAAATGTGCTACAAACACAGTCTTTTGCAGTGTCTAACGTAAAGGTCTCCGACTTATCCAAAGTTTGAAATTGTTTGATGTCCTGTTGGTCCTGTCTCGTGCCATGAGATTCGAGATCATCCCACTTTTCTATAACCTGGCTCCCGCAAGATTCGTCCCACATCAGCCTCCAACAGTTCCAGTCAGCGTCCAGCATCCAGGAATCCATCTGATGACCAACAGATTGTTATTTTGCATTTGTTCACTGACTTGTTTTAAACGCACAAACTGTAGTTTATGTTCTATTAGTCATCTGAACATTTAAATTCGTTACCAAACGAAATTAGTTAACGTTTTAAAATATCCATTGTGATTTGTACATGCTATTTTAGTTTTCTGTTTTCGATGTGTAATTTTCAAAATTTTTATATCCATCTACATACTGGAAAAAGGTCAAGGTTGCGGGTCTGTATTCAGGGTTTTCCACGGTTTCCCTCTGGGATACAGCTCCCTAATGGGTAGATTTGAATTTATTGTGGTCTTCCATGGTTGTGTGGTGGAGTGAGATATAAGTCTCTTCATACGTGAAAGTCGGCAATCTTGTACCTAATGAGAAAGCGTTTTGTAGACCTATGCTACCCTAATGTACAGAAATTCTGCGAAAATGGTTAAGGTACCAAATTTTAGTCTGGTTGCAAATGGACAGGTTAATAGTTATCCATTCCCAGTAAATTAGTGAAACTGGACAATCCCTTAAAATTGGTAGCAGCCAAACTTAATTGGCATTTAAAGTTTGTTGCTACGGCCAGGGACATTTATAGTATCGCCGTTTTGTGTCAGTTTTTCTCTTCTAGCGCCATGCGTAACTGCGCAAGTGATCTGTATGGTTCCAAGACTGATTACGACTACAATAGAGAAAGAGATTACCCCTGACTCGTGATGTAAAAATACTGTGGACAGACTGTGGAATATTACGTATATTATGACTTACTTACTTTTGATTTAACAATTGTGGAGGGTAATCTGATGGCAGAATCTCAGTGGAACTGTTATTAGCAGCATTATTGTAAGCTGCCATTTTGAATACGGAATGTAATTTGATTAATTATGGTCACCTCATACAAGAGAATGATGTATCGTCAAATGCAACTGTGAAGATCATTTATGGAAAAACCTAATTTCGTGAATGGAAAAGGTGCGTTTAATTTTCTTTGTTTATTTTAATTTCTCGATTGTCTGTGGCTCGAAACATTATTTCGTGTGTCGTGACCGGTAGGGAACTTTGTATCCTGGAAATCAGTAAAGCAGCACCAAAGTCGTTTATTCTCTATGTTGAGAGATTAATTCCTGGACTTTTATCGAAATTAATAGACAACTTTGACACTGATTCCCATGCTGCAGACTGATTACGACATAGCACCCAAGACGGCTTCCCTACAGCGTACGATTGTGCCTCTGACTATTTTAAGAATTACCAGAATCGACAATTGTCGGAATTCTGCAGAGCCACAGATATTTTATTCCAGGTTCTTTTCTTCTTTCGATGATGTTCACATTTCTTTGGTTCCACTCTGTATACTGGCTGTCAGACTACAGTTCCAAGGGATGAGATAACGTTCAGTGGGATTTGCAGCCACATGACGTCCTTAGAAAAGCATGGAAACGTCCGGGAGGTGTCAGCAGCGCAGAATTTTTCAAGAACATCGACCTGTTGTACATCGCACTGCAAACTGTCGTTTTTTAAGTTCTCTCCTCATTACATTCAAGTTAAATGATTATGACTGAATAGTATAGAATTACTTGAATGGAAACTTTTGGACAAGAAAAGTCACTTCCCCAATATTTTAACACAAATATCTCACACACTCTCGGGTATAAATTCAATTCTTATTTGAATTCTCAAGTCTACAAATCAAAATGATAAGAGACTTATTGTTCATAATAATACTCTACCCGCGACTTCCTGAAGCTCCAAGGATGGGCGAAAGGATCGTTTCAACTGGCGACCATGCTCGGATTGGTATCACATCACGGAACCTCATCATCGGTTGGAAGCATTGACCACCACATCTCCACAGATTCGAAGCATCGGCCGTTGGCTGCAGGTCAAGGAAAATCCAGTAAGGTGTGTGCTAGGAGTTAGTGTGAAGCAGCTGTGGAGGTGTGAAGTTTCATGGTAAAGTTCTGCTCACGCTCCCCATTACTGTTTTTACACTTGACTGAGAGTGTTAAAGCGCATTCATATTTGTTTCATTTCACAACCCATTAGTCGGCGTGCGACAGAAATTGAGGCTTGCAATGATAATTTTACGGAAAGACAACCACGGTCGTTCCGAACCTTATCAAGCCGTGCCACAAGAGAGAACGAGGTCGCCATGGCCTGTCGCCTCTCCCGGAACTCGCTCGGGCAAAAAAAAACGAGAGCGCCCGCCACCCCACCCTCGCGCGTGGGCGGCCGACCTCTCTGTGACGCCGGCGCCGCAATTGCGCGCTCGCTGTGTGTGACGACACTGTGACCCGCCCACAAAGGCAAACGCTGGCCGGGGTGCCGAAATGCGTGAAACGATCTGCCAGCTTTACGGGGCGAATGCGTTTGGCGCTGGCCCTTCCTCCGTCCGTGTGAGAACGGTTCATTAATGCGTGTTAATGAACTGACAATTTTGTCTGACCTCGTGAAAAACCCGCTGTTCTTGTGAAGATTCGTTCTGAAAATTCATGATGTGATGTCGACGGTATGTTCTTTCGAGGCCGGCCGAAGTGGCCGTGCGGTTAAAGGCGCTGCAGTCTGGAACCTCAAGACCGCTACGGTCGCAGGTTCGAATCCTGCCTCGGGCATGGATGTTTGTGATGTCCTTAGGTTAGTTAGGTTTAACTAGTTCTAAGTTCTAGGGGACTAATGACCTCAGCAGTTGAGTCCCATAGTGCTCAGAGCCATTTGAACCATTGTTCTTTCGAAAATATTTCAGCCGGTCCGCTCTTACCGATGGTTCGCTGTTAACGTTTCATTATCATCTTGAAATACAATGGAAATATCAAACACAATCCGATGCTTTTGTTATTGTTGATCAAAATATTCCATTAAATGAGCTATTGCTATTAAGAATAAGAGGTATAGCTGAGGACTGGTTCCGATCACATTTAGATGAGTAGAGTTAATAGAGATAACATAATCCTCAAATAAGGCTAAACGTTTGGTGAATTGCCTATCAGATCCGAAATACATTAATGTCGCAGTTCCTCCGGGTAACATGTTAGGACCAATCCTGTTCCTGTTTCCGAACAGTGTCAGTGATGGGGAAAATATTCTCTTCACTAATGTCACCAACATTATAGTCACAGGAAAAAATGGAGAACTTACAAAGAAAGCAAATCGAAACCTCAAGAAGGTTAATAATGATTAAGAAGCTAAAAAGTTACATTGAACAGAAAGAAAACAAATGGCATGAACTTCAGTTTGAAGAACGAAAATGACACTGTCACTTAAAATGTAGACAGACTGCGTGACGAGAAGAAAGTTTCTCCGAAAAAAATATCGATTGTCAGTTAAGGTGGTCTGAACACACAAAAATACTTACCAACAGAATGTCATCGGTATGTTATGCCCGTAGGGGCTTGTCATCACCGCAAAAGAACGAGTGATTCTTGATTCCATTATATTAATACGTGCATTCAGTCCTTAGCTATGAAAATAATATGAACACAGTTTTCAAACTACAGAAAATTTCCATGAGAAAAATAAACAAAAACAGTAAGTGGGCTCATTCTAAATATCTGTTCAAAACACTGAGTATTTCAACTATACCATGCAAGTAAGTTTACCAATTAGTCATGCACACAAAAATAATTGCTTGATAATTACTGAACAAACAGCTTTGTCCATCGACATGGAGGTTTACTAAATTTATCAATAAGGTATTAAAAATAAACTCAAGGCAGTTTTTTATGCCAATGTATAAAATTTTTCAATAAATTGCCTTCCTGGATTGAAGAGATCACTAAAATAAAATTTATTTGAAAAGGCACTAAAATGGTAGTTATTAAGTAATACATCGTTTACACTGAAGGATCACTTGGGTAGCACAGCAAAAGTATGTTGAGAAACCTAAGCAAATAATAATAAAAAAAATTCAGAAAAATTCTTTGCGTCATACTGTATTTGTTTAACATAGCTGTTGTTCAACAACAAAGGATGTTAAAATGAATTATTTGAGAAAATCAGCCAACCAGTTGCAGGAATAAAGGTATTAAAACACTTGACCACGGTCTCAACAATTATAAATTTGTCTTCTTCAGAAGTACATAGACCTAGTGGTGAAATTTTACGTCATATTTACAAAGAATTAACAAGGCGTAAAGGATGTACAAAACTACTGGATAAAAATAAAGTAAATAAAAGTTCCTTACGCGTAAAATCACATATTGGCGACGACAAATTTCAGAACAAAGGAGCTCGTATAAAGTAACATGCTACATGTGATCAACAGTAAAACCAAATAAAATTCACTAAAAAACATTCCCAGTGCAGCTGGGCTAAGCTAACAATTTTCACATTGAATGTAAATAAAATTAAAAGGCATTGAAACGGCCCGTAAGTCGATGGTGCCATGCAGCTACTGACAAAATCGTCGCAGTGCACTAAATAGGAAACACCGATAGGTTGCGTCACTGCGCAAAAACTTAAGCGCATAGAAAACGCTATACATCGATACCAAACTCACAAAATTTTTAGGCAGAAAAATGGGTGATGATGGGAGATAGGGAGGAGGACGGCAGACTTTGAAAATGAATTATAGCAGTGAAAAATTGGGGGTAAATAGAAAGAGGTAAAATATTTTACAAGAAAAATAGAAATTTGATCAGAATGATTGATAACTGGAGGCCACCAACTAACTGTAACTACATTATCTGGTCTAAAGTACCGGCTTAAAACCTTCAAGAAACTGTAGAATCACGAGTAGCAGTCGCTCATATAACATGTTACCAACCCTATGAAGTACGTGTTTAAGACTTTCCCGTTCTTTACTCCTTTAACCTCCTTACACAAAATTTCGGTTACTTCCAGACCAATAGGGGAATGATTAGTAACGAGTTCAGCAAATGTGGAGTTGTGCACATTAGCAGCCTCCTTTCCTACAAAATGGTCTTAATATCTTACTTACAGTTTAAGGGAAACCTTGTTGCATACAATTAACAACATCAGAGATCTCCTTTCTAGTTCAAGTGTTCATAAAATGATTTGTACTAATTGCTCCTATTATTATTGGGTTGGTGCACAACTTCGTAGCGTTTTTGTCTTACAGATCGGTATTCCGGTTGCTATGGGTTTATTTATCGATTGTCATTTTCTGTTTACAGTTCACTGTTGCTATTTGAGTTTATATGAGCCGTGTTGTGGATCACGTTGATGCCGTTGGGTAGGTTGGCGTCGTGTTATAGGGATAGTGGCGTCTCGTTTTCTTCTCGTGTTTTCTGGGGCCAGTACGTTTGCTAGCGTTGTCTGTCCATGAGTGACAGCATCAGCGGTTATCGATATCTAGTACCCTAGTACTATCTTCGGAAGGGCGTCAAGTGTTTTCCGGATCGGGGTGTATCGGGTAGTTCGGTTGGGACGGAGCAGCAGTGAGGTCCGGCAGCGCGATCACATGCCGGGACCGCTGGCGGCACGCAGGCATTTCCGGATCGAGGGGCTGTAGTTGCGAGGGCGACAACCTCGTTCTCCACCGGACCCAGGACGTTTGAGTTGAGTGAACATTAACCCAGTAGTAAAACCTCCACTATTTTGAGATCACGCCGTTTGTTCGCGCGTTGCTGTTCGCAGGGTCGCAGAGACGAAGAGCAACGAGTGGAATGTTTGCAGTTGGCGAAATTAATTAGCCGTCCTCCACTTGTTATTATTATTCATTGAATTCCTTGTGTTATTATTGGTGAATTTCAACCAGCGGTATTTTTCTGCTTAGTGGCCGCTAACGCCCCAGTTACCTGCCCTGGAGGTTAGCGTATTTTCGCGGCAGTGTACCTTTCCTCGAGTTGCCGCTGCTGTTCGGTAAGGCGTGTAGTTCGACGGCCTCCTTGATTGTGGTTCGGATATTTGTTTCTTTTGGACTACTTTGGTCGTAGTGGGTCCTTCTGGTTCCGGATGTTATAAACACTGGATTCTGAAGACGCAGCGCTGTCCGCCGGCTCCGCGTTGCCTGGGTTATTCCATCGTTGTGTTGGTTATCAGATGTTAGGTAGATGTTGCAAGAGTGTTGGCCTGCGTTTAAACTGTCACTAGTTTGAGTTGCCATCCAGCTAAGTGAATACAATTCTTGGCTGCCTGCCTCATCGTTTACGAAGCTGAGCGACTTTCCCTGGTCGATCCTTGGAAGAGCTGAGGCCCACTCCTCTCTTGATTTGGTCAGATTGTGATAATTGTCAATAAGGACTTCGGCCGTGAATGCAATTTGTCTTAAGAATTATTATTTAGATATTGTCCTTTTTTATAATATTTTAGTATCTCTTGGAGAAATTAACTCGTTCTTAAGAATTTGCTACCTAGGCCTTCAGCCGTCAAATTGTTTTTTGAGGTATTAGTATTGGGGCCTTCAGCCGACAAATAAGTTGAATTTCTGGTCAATAAGGCCTTCAGCCGTGAGTGTAACTTGCTTAAGAAATCGGGTGTAGAAAATTATCCGCTACCAGTCACAATAAAAGGTTATCTATTTGTCACACGACCGGTTTCGGGCTTGCGCCCATCTTCAGGTGTTTATACATTCATTTCCATGTTTATACTGTTGGAGATCACTGTATAAATTTGCTGGTGACTACACAGATACAAGTGGGGCAATTGTAAGTGGTAAGGCAGCATTTGATGAAAATATATCTGTACTTACATAAAGATGAAGCACCATTATAACAGTTATGCTGTGGTGACAGTTTTGCCACTTACACACTTATTGTCATTTTCACGTGCATGTTTCAGTTTTACCAAGTATAGCTTCATATTCCACTGTTATGATGTGCACTTGTGAAATACACTATGTTTACATACAAACATGTGGGCTGTGGTCAAAGAACTTAGATGTAGCTACAACGGTAACTGAGTACAGCCCCGTCCACACTGAATCCTGCCCTTCCCTAAGTACCACGTCTCATTACCTATTAACATTTAGTCATTTGGAGGTGTGAGTGGAGCTGTGGACGCTAGAAAATGGACTGCCAATTGAAGAAATCGGAACAGTTATTGACATATCCTTCTGTTTGAGTTCAGTAGAGGGATGACAGCAGCAGAGGTAGCCATAAATACTTGCATCATGTATGGGGATAATACTATTGGACAGACCATCCAAGAAAACGGTTTTCTCGTGTTAAGGAGGGTCGTTTTGACATTATTGACTCTCCATGTTCAGGAAGACCTTTGCGGTTTGATGAAAATCGTTACTGGTGACGAGAAATGATGTCTTTATGCTAACATAAGAAAAGGAATGAATGGTTGACTCCAAAGGAAGCAGCAACTCCCCGTGCAAAAATCTGCGCGCATCCACAAAAGATATTATTATGTATCTGGTGGAAAAGCGACGGTGTGGTGTACTATAGATTGCACCCCCAAGGTGCAACCAGCACTTCTGACATTTATTGTCAACAACTGAGACATCTTATAGACGCAATACAAGAACAACGACCAGGAAGGGTGCGTGAAGTGATGCTACTCCACGATAACGCCCGCCCGCATTCATAAAAAAAAAAAAAAAAAAAAGGGCCAATGATCTCTTCACTGCAGATGCACACCAGGCTTGAACTCTTACGTGAATCGGCGAAAAGCCGAGAGTGACGAGGATAATGCCTCTGCGGCACTACATCAGCAGTGTGAGGATGGGTTGTGATTTTGGGTCTGACGGGAGGCGTGCTTGGATAGTCCGTGCAGTTGCTGTGACCACTCTGTCCGGATGGCTCACTGTAGTGGTGAGGCGAGCACGCATTGTTTGCCTCTTGCCTGTCGTGCTGTTTGTTTGTGTGTATACTTCCCCGTCGCAGCTTGTCTTCGTGTCTGAATTCACCGGCCATTATGGAGTTCTCCTATCGCCAAGTCACTATTAAATTAACGTTTTCTTTCGATCATGAACAACCAAAAGCGTACGAAGTGGAACCGTTTATACGGGACGAAATGTGTCTCTCGCCACAAGATGTTCTCGGAATTCATTTTTCTATCCTTAGTAACACTGTTTACATAAATGTGGGGAACGAAGAGCTGTGCGCCGGTGGTGTGCGGCGCCATGCTCACGACCTCAAGTTCCGATACTCTGACGGTCATAAAGGGGCTGTCGTAGTTTACAACGCTGGTTTTGGTCTATATATGTTGCGGGTTTTCGAACTCCCGTTCGATGTGCCTTCGGATGTTGTAGTTCCCACCTTTAAACCTTACGGCAACGTCGTCAGTCACGTTTCTGAAACGTGGAAGACGTTCGAAAAATACTGTGTCCTCAATGGTGAATGATAAAAACTGAACTAAGGAAACATGTGCCTTCAAATGGTTCAAATGGCTCTCAGCACTGTGGGACTTAACTTCTGAGGTCATCAATCCCCTAGAACTTAGAACTACTTAAACCTAACTAACCTAAGGACATCACACACATCCGTGCCCGAGGAAGGATTCGAACCTGTGACCGTAGCGGTCGCGCAGTTCCAGACTGTAGCACCTAGAACCGCTCCGCCACCCCGGCCGGCAAACATGTGCCTTCCTTCGTGGTAATTGCCGGCTGCTGAACTGTCTTCATGTAGGATGGCCAGCCGCACATTTGTTCAGGCTGTGGCCAGGAAGGCCATGTCCGTTCTGAATGTCTCCAGCGTTGATGGTTCAGGCACCGATGGGGGAAATCGCTTTCTCTGCGGCGCCCACTGTGTTACCTCATCTCATGCAAAGGCGCTGCCTGCTGCGCCCACTTTGAATCAGTGGGCACCGGCGTCGACTCCTCTCGACGACGCGGTGGACATTTCTCCTGTCTCTCCCACAATGCCGCTAGAGGCAATAACAAAGGCCGATGGCCGTCAGCAGACGCACGTAGCATCTCCCAACCCCATTGCTGTTGCTCTTGGAGCTGTACCGATCTCCACTTTTCTGGCGTCTGACCACCTGTCGGACTACAGCCGCCCGCCATTCGACAAGGAACAACATGTTAGGAAGTAACGTCGCCGAGGAAACATAAGATACAATCCCGTACCCCTTTGATTGCCTCCATCGGATGTGTGTACAGGACGATGACACCCCAGCTGGCCAATGCAACGTATTCCGCGACTATGTCATAACAGTTGAACCTGTGAGCATCACTGGTAGATGAAAATCCGTCCCAATTACTTCGCAAGTCATGCCATTAATGATCATTCAGATTCCAGAAGTTTGAGTTTTTACAACCCTACCGGTCTTCCTCTTTCGTAGCAATTCAACCATACATTTTCCGGCGGAACACGGAGTATAACCACTGAGCACCCATCCTCTGGAGCAGCAGAAGCTCATTACCACAACTAGTGCGATTTCCCCCAGAAACGAGCTCACTTCACATGTCCACATACCTGTCCGTACTCGGCCACCCAGGCAGATCACAAATTGCTCTAACGTTCCTCTCTGTTTCCGAGAACGCACAATCGACAAAAAACGATAACAATGACATTAAAAACCAACAAATCAGGAAAAAACAACAAATATTCCTAGGGGAAAAAGGAGTACATACACCCCGATGTAATAAATCAAAATAAAACCCAACCAATTACAATTATACAACTTACTTACACGACCTTAACCTATACGGCACGTCATGCACCTTACGTTGCTCACCAATATAGGGTTCGTTCTTTCTACCCTTTGTAGCTCTTACCTTCTGATTAGCTGTCGATAACTGTGCCATCCCATCTAGCATTTCTTTAAATGGTTTTATGCGAGTGACCTGCGTAACAGACGTTTTTTCAGGGAACTGCATCTTCACATTGACTGGTGAACTCATTTCCACGGCCTGGTTGTTAAAAATCCTTTCGCTTTCTCCTTTGACGTATAGGGACCAGTGACTATTACCCACTGCACCGCGCGGTATTGCGGCAATTTGCTCATACATCTGTTTTGTTGTTCCTGGCCTTATAGCGCCTGCAAGGTTTGCATTTTGCACTTTTCTCCGAACTTCCCTAATTCTTCTAGCAAACTTCCTCACCGACTCTCCAACCGGTCTTAATTTAGGAACCAAAACGTCAAAGGAAGTCGGTATTTTCCTGGCCTACACCACTGCAAATGGTGACAAGCCCGTTGCAGTAAGAACCTTCAAATTAAATGCACACAGTGCATGTGGTAAATAGACGCCCCCATCGACGTGTCTGGAACCTACGTAATTTCTCAACATCTTTGCAATTGTCTTGTGCATGCGTTCCGTTCTCCCGTCTGCGGATGAAACCATCTCGACAATAACTTCCTTTACCGAGCGAGGTAAATGCACACAGTGCATGTGGTAAATAGACGCCCCCATCGACGTGTCTGGAACCTATGTAATTTCTCAACATCTTTGCAATTGTCTTGTGCATGCGTTCCGTTCTCCCGTCTGCGGATGAAACCATCTCGACAATAACTTCCTTTACCGAGCGAGGTAAATGCACACAGTGCATGTGGTAAATAGACGCCCCCATCGACGTGTCTGGAACCTACGTAATTTCTCAACATCTTTGCAATTATCTTGTGCATGCGTTCCGTTCTCCCGTCTGCGGATGAAACCATCTCGACAATAACTTCCTTTACCGAGCGAGGTAAATGCACACAGTGCATGTGGTAAATAGACGCCCCCATCGACGTGTCTGGAACCTACGTAATTTCTCAACATCTTTGCAATTGTCTTGTGCATGCGTTCCGTTCTCCCGTCTGCGGATGAAACCATCTCGACAATAACTTCCTTTACCGAGCGAGGTAAATGCACACAGTGCATGTGGTAAATAGACGCCCCCATCGACGTGTCTGGAACCTACGTAATTTCTCAACATCTTTGCAATTGTCTTGTGCATGCGTTCCGTTCTCCCGTCTGCGGATGAAACCATCTCGACAATAACTTCCTTTACCGAGCGAGGTAAATGCACACAGTGCATGTGGTAAATAGACGCCCCCATCGACGTGTCTGGAACCTACGTAATTTCTCAACATCTTTGCAATTGTCTCGTGCATGCGTTCCGTTCTCCCGTCTGCGGATGAAACCATCTCGACAATAACTTCCTTTACCGAGCGAGGTGGCGCAGTGGTTAGCACACTGTACTCGCATTCGGGAGGACGACGGTTCAATCCCGCGTCCGGCCATCCTGATTTAGGTTTTCCGTGATTTCCCTAAATCGCTCCAGGCAAATGCCGGGATGGTTCCTTTCAAAGGGCACGGCCGATTTCCTTCCCCATCCGCCCCTAATCCTATGAGACCGATGTCCTCGCTGTCTGGTCTCCTCCCCCAAAAACCAACCAACCAATAACTTCCTTATATGCAACGAGCGGCCTCAAACTCGCGATTAAGTTCAAAATTTTCTCCTTCATGATCTCAAACTGCTGTGTTAACAGTAGCACTTGCCGAGTTAAAGCAGAAACTGCAGCTGCGGTAGTAGCACGTGCTTCTACTGTTTTACGTACTCTATTTCGACCTTAGTGCAACCGACTCCTTTTTCTTTTTTTTTTCTAAGAGAAAAATGTAAAACACGAACTCCCATTCAACGCTAGACAAAAAAAATTTAAGCAGAATTAATTCATCCGGTGATCTACATTCAGTACACCTCCTAGACAGATGACCAGTATGTCTACATGCAGAACAAAGAGCTGCTACAGGTCTGGTACACGGGAACTCGTGTCCAGACAGAACACAAAATGGAAACCTCTGTGGCACAAAATTATCCAGTCCGCAATTACTTCTGTACGTGTTCCTGTGGCTTCACAAAAGTAAATCTAAACATGTTGTACCCTAGCTCACACAACTAACTGCGACAACGAGAGAAAACATAAAAAAATAATATAAATGAAACGGACTCACCGCACCACATTGTGCTGAGCTGATATTGAAATGCCCAGGCTAGCAGGCCAGAGCGGATTAGACTATGGAAAGGGGCCAAAATAGGTTGCTGGCAGTTGCACTCAACATACAAACTTTATTTGTGCATCACAATATTACACAAGAATGCAAAAAACTCAAGGTTTTAATCGATCTCCTTCGATTAACTTTAGATCGGCTGAAGGCCACACTCAAAAGCAAAGAAGCACGGCCTAAGCAAGAAATTGGCATACAAGGTTCTTCTGGAGGTTTCACCCAAAAATATTTTCTAAATCTTCAATATAAACAGGCTGAAGGTTTTAGCAATCTAATTTTAATGGAACTTGGCTGGAGACCGCATATTAAGCAATAAGAAAGTGTTAATCAAAAGGTAGAAAGCCTTATCTTAAAACATTTCAAGCAAACAAAAGCTTTCAATCTTATGCCTTAAGGGCAAGACAAGCACATTAATTTAATATATATCAACACTTGGCAATACGCTGCACATCAGCAAATAATTTAACGGCTTAAGACCTAAAAGAAAAGTTTCAGTTTTAAAAGGCAGAAGATCGAACCATAAAACATTTCATATAAAATTAAGAATCACAGCCTCATGTCTTAAGGGCAAGACAAGAAGATTAATTTAAGAGATATTAATACTCGGCTGAAGCCCACATATCAACAAAATATGTTTAACGGCTTAAGGCCTAGGAAGGAGTTTCAATTTAAAAGGAAGAAAGCCTTATCTTAAAACATAAAAATTTCCGCTGAAGGCCCCATACCAAAACATCACAATCGTTTGCCTTAAGGACAAGACAAGAACATTAATTCAGGATATATTAAAACTCGGCTGAAGGCCACACATTAACCAAAATACTGAAACTCAAACAGGGAAGTTACCATGTAACAGACACGAAACGGCACTCAGAAGTTTCCAAGTGTCGGCCTGGAATTGTAACTCTAACGCCCGTTTAGGCGAGACAGGCAGCCTGACCAACAATCTCTAAATCGGAAGGCAACCCAACGACAGAAAGCCGACGGACCAACCAACTGCCTGATTTCGGTCACCAGACCAGAAACACTACAACCAAAATGCCAGGTAACACTTATCTTAAAATACAGGCTTGTTAATAAGCCAAGGCACAATAACTAATGACATACATGAACATCGCAACGGCTGTGGAACTACACGCCGTGGCGAACAGCATCAACACGGTAAGAAAACACTCACTCGCTGCTCTGTCGCAGCTTCCCAACTGGCTACTGCAGTTGGCTACTGCAGTACGCAGACAGCAGTACAGCATTTAAAGCATTGTTCAGTCGAAATGACACAGGGTACACTGTGTTGCACGAAACACTGCCACAAGAAACTCGAACACTCGTAAAACGAATCACTGATGAGCAACTAGAACAAATCACCGGGGGACACACACACAAACCCGAAGCACGGTCGGTGACGAAACACACGTCGTCTGACCAGACGACCGACCAACAACCGACCAAGGTTGTTGGCACTCAAACCATGAGTGTCCCCTGTCCGTTGGGAACTGGGAGACACGGCGATCCGGGCACACTGGTTCGGACGCAATCATGCAGAGTTAACGCTTGCCCATTGGCCACGACGTCTCCGCACAAGAAGGGACCGAGCCACGTCCAGCAAGATGACCCAGTGACGAGGCCCAGAAACGGTCAAGAGAACAGACACACGTCGCCCAAAGAGGCGACCAACTAATCGACCGAACAACGGTCGATCCCGCAGCCATCTCCGTCCGTCGGACTGTTCATCCTGTGTCGCTAGCGGTCTGCGAGTACTGGCTGTCCGCGACTCCCTAGCGCTCCGTCGCCTACTGCTGCTACGTCCCGACTGCACTTCTGCCGCTTTCCAACTCCCACTACTCCAGGTCCGATCTCTCCCCACGACACATCACGACCGGGAAGTAAAAGCCGTCCAACAAATATAACACGGCAGGGCAAGTATCGATACTCGCTGCTGCCGCCACTCACGGACAGGCAAGACCGTAATTCAGTGACACCAGTAATTGAAATTTAAAAGACGAGGTGGTCGTACGTTAAAACAAGATGTTACACAATAGATGGCACGAACATGAGCCATACACGGCTCAGGTATCTACGTCAAGCGCCACTGCCTCACTCACCACTCACCAAAACCAACTCTCTCACTAAAACGTAGTGTTGGTATTTGATGGGCAGTTTTGACGCAAAGTACTGGGATGGAAAGCGAAACGACCACTTCCTCACACCAAATTTTTACAACTCCCCGAACTCAGGGATTTAGTATGTCAGAACGACCGAGAGATATGGTTCGAGAGAGAGGGATGACTCACGCTGAAGCGAGAAGAGAAGCACAGGCGAGTGCGTCATTGACTCTGTTACATCGAAGATACACAGCGGGCCTCCTGTTGAAGTCGACGACGGCGAATGCCAATGCCAGAATCTGCAGCGACCGCGCCCAATCTCCCAGCTTTGCGGGCGTAGCACTCCTATTCCCGTCACGTCTAAGTGGCTGCCGGGTGCGTTAGCTGTGCCCGATTGCCCGGAACACGACTGCTTGCTCCCTCAAGCGCGACTCGTGGACTCCATGTAGAGCGCCGAAGGGATGCAACTGGCCGCCATGTTGTAGTGAGCCTCAGCAGCTTCGACCGTCTGCCCAATACAGCTCGCTCTGTGCCCGCAGACAGCTCTGCACCAGGGAGGCTTCGAGTTCGCGCCCCAGCCCCACCCCTAAGGACGGCAGCTTGCAGTGCGTCGGACGATGTCACCCAGACAGCGGAGGCTAGCAGCTCTCTCGTTCCACTCGCCTGTGTAGCTCCAAGGCGCAACATGCTCCGCCACAGCTCTGAAGCATCAGTGTAGCGAAGGTTGGAGGTAGCATAGCGGGCCGGGTGGGCCGTTATCCATAACCAAATGTTCGTCATGGTTGGCCTTCAACTTAAACAATCGTCATTCTCTCCGGTTCTAGATGTAGACATAATGGCGACAGGACTGCTTGCACTGAGCCTCCAGGCTCGCTTATTTATACGTCTTTTCCGTGCGCCTGTTGCGTAGTTCCATTGGAGGGGACAAGTGGAGTGCTCTTGATGATTACAACGTCAGTCCTCAGCCCGCGTCGGCCTCTACACGCAGGTCACTAGACGTTGACTCCCTGTGGTGCACTGATTACTTCACAGTGGTATACACTGCTCACCAGGCCGTGCATTCTAGCCTGCGAGCGATGTCGTAAACCTTACTTGGAAACCTGTTTGCAAAGTATCAACATCGCCCGCGCCTGCAACCTGGTGTGCCAATTCGTCCCTTAACTACTGCCTTCTAGCTATAGCTGTGGGAGATTTACAGAAATTCCCCAAATCCACGCCTGTTCTTATTCATGGCGCAGCAGTGCGCTGTTCTAAGATGCCCTGACACCTGACGGCGCAATGTCTTTCCCCGCCTCCGTCTCTAGTCAGCATCCACCTAGACACACCGACTTTCCTGCTCCCGCGTCTGATGCGGTTGTCTCTCCTTCTGTCTGACGCTAACTGTGGACGCACTTATGATGTATTCCACTGAACCACCTGCTGAGACGTCTGTCTGCTGGGTGGACGACGTCGATGTTGAGGGTGGGCGTTCTGGAGTTGTACAGAGTAATGGACCCCCATTGGTGAGATGAGCTCCTCCCCCATCACAGTGACGTACCCGTCCATAGAGTCTGAATCGTCCGTTCTCTTGGCGATAGCAGTTTTCCGGACTTATCGGATATCCACAGTCAAGGTCAGTACCGTTTGCATACGCTACAAACTCGCTTTACTCCATGAAATGCTTTATACTGCGGATGCTGACGTCACCCTTCTTCAGGAGGTGCATATTGCAACCTTCTGTGCTCCCCAATATTTTACAGCACATGTCTCCCATGCTTCTCCTACTGGTAGTGTGGTGGCGATCCTCTTACGTGACTGTATCCTCACTGATACAGTTGCCTATCACCGTGATTCCAGAAGTATGGCTCTCACGTTTAGTGGCGTCAGGATCATCAAAGTCTACGCGCCATCTGGTTCGGGCCGCCGCAGAGAACGTTCCACTCTCTTCTCCGAGGCAGTCACGCCTCTCTTCCTGCGTCGACAGGATGCATTGGTCATGGGAGGCAATTTCAACTCCACCCAGGCGTCCAGACCAACTGCTGCCGCACTCTCCGTGCGCGGCGCTAGCGGCGATTCCTCAACACCTCACCTTTATGGATTCTTATGGATTCATGGTGATCGTCCTGGGATTACGCGTTTCACTAGCCTTTCTTCCAGCCGCCTTCATACTGTTTATAGCTCCCGCGATATTGTCTGTGGGGTACAGGCTGCTGAAGTCTGACCATAGCGTTCTCTGACCATGACGCATGTATCTGTGTCGTGAACTTCTACCGCCGAAGGATGTGATGCGGCCTGGGAGTATGAAAACTGAACACATCTAATTCTCCCGGCTGCCGGCATTTCATCGAGACCACATGGACAGCTTGTCATCGAAGCAGTAATGCCTTATCAGTCTGCCGTGTCATAGTGGGTGCTCTGCGCAAAGCTGCCCTCCGCAAGGCCTTAATTGGATACAGAAGAGAGGTCACGACATGGCGGCCATGAACCCAGGATTTCTATTTCACCATTCTCTGGAAATGTACTATGATGCCGTATGGCGCAGCTCACATCGCTCTCACGCCGTCACCTTATAGGAGATATCGGCAGGAGCGACCATCTATGTATTATGTGATAGTGGAGCGGCGCCGCCGTCGGAACACTTTGATTAATCTTCTTACGACTGATGAGGTGTGTCACTTAGGTACCCAACGCGATATAAGGCTGCCCTGCATGCACAATGCGTTATGCTGTACTTGCATGTCACCAGCCCGCCAACGTTAAGGCGGTATCCGAATCTGCTTTGGCTCACTTTCTAGGGTAGCAAAGATGGATTTGCTTGCCCACGTCCAGGCGAGTTCTAGGAGCAAGTCACGTGGCCCTAATGGCCTCCCACTGAGTTTTATGGGACATTTTATCCCCTAATGGGGCCGGTGTAGACGGAAATTTGTCGGGACCTTATGTCGCCTCTCGTGCAGATCACAGACGGTTTCCTCGACGGTCTCATCATTCCCATCCATAGGCCTCGGAGTACCTCACGGATAAGCGATTTCCGCCCCTTGACGTTGCTCAACAGTGACACAAGAATCTTAAACACACAAGGATCTTAACCCAGCTGCTGGTTACTCTACCAAAGGGACGGCCTGGCACTTGGGAGATGCCGATAAGATCTGAGCTGCCTTCTGGCGCTATCGGGACATAATCGCTCTTGTTCATGCTTGTCGTGAGCCTGGACTTCTGGCAGCCTTTGACTTTAGCCAGGTGTTCGATCGTTCGATTGGGTCGATCACGACTACTTGGAAGCGGTGCTCCACGATTTGGTATACCCTGATCCCAACGTCGAGGTCGTAATGCGTCTCCTTCGCGGAGCTACGTCCTGTGTTCTCTATAATGTCCCTCTCACTCCTTCCATCTTGATCTGGCGTTCAGTGCGTCAAGGTTGCCCACTCTCTGCACTGTTGTATGCTTTCGCCTTTGCTTTGCGGCCTCCCTCGGCGCTTGTCTGGGATGTCTCTCGGTGGCCAGGTATACTTCTGCAATGCTCACGCGAACGATCTCGTAATCGTTCTTCATAGCGGTGCTGAGGCCAGGGAGTCACTGGCATGTGTTACCACTCGTGGCGAAGCTTCTGGTAGCTCTTTTACTGTCCGAAAATGGTTCAAATGGCTCTGAGCACTATGGGACTTAACATCTATGGTCATCAGTCCCCTAGAACTTAGAACTACTTAAACCTAACTAACCTAAGGACAGCACACAACACCCAGCCATCACGAGGCAGAGAAAATCCCTGACCCCGCCGGGAATCGAACCCGGGAACCCGGGCGTGGGATGCGAGAACGCTACCGCACGACCACGAGATGCGGGCTTTACTGTCCGAAAATCGAGCGCCATGGCTATAGGTGCGGGGCTTCCTGTAGACAGATCTGCTCCTTTGCGAGTAGCTTGCTACTATCCGATGCTTAGGACTCGATTACACAAGTGATATGAGGCGCACGATTGCCCTCAACTGCTGGCGCCCACAGTCCCAAGTACGAGCTGCGCTACTAAATCATCGTTTACGAGCCCTCGATCTTCTGCATCAGACACAATACGTAAATGCATGTTTGGCGTCATGTATCTCCCAAGTGGCACAAACAGTTCCCATTCCTCCGTCCACGGCCCACCACATGCTAGCGGCATTGGTTTCGTATGCAAGGATGGTTTAGGCCTGAAGCATGTCCCTGACAGAGCGATAGCAATTTCCGTCAGCTCTCACATGGCGTGGTAGCGCTGTTGTCCTAAGAGCCTTACCACCCTGTTGCTGAAGGCTTTTACACCACGCAGAACCTATCCAGCTTTCGAACTGAGCTACGTCCATACTGCGATATTGTCAACGTACTTGACATCCACAGAGGCCGTCTGCGGCTATCTTCAGCAGCTTAAGTCACCGAATGTGGTTGTGGAGAAGCACCCCCACATCGACTGGCGTGCGGTCTCACGATCGGTGCACGCTTCTTATCTTGCCACTGAAGTCCAGTCCACATGGTACCTTACGGTCAATGGGAAGCAAGTATGCCAGTCATACCTTCACGGGATTCACCTTGCAGACACGCTGTTGTGTGTCGCCTATGATGTTCTGGACGCGGACGAGCATCATCTGACGTGGGGATGGGTGATGGGTGTGTGGTTCTCGGTGCGACAGGTGCTGAACGCGGCATACTGGTACTTCCCCCAAGCGAAGGTGAACTCGGTGGAGTGGAATTGTGGACATACAGTATATTACTTGTTTGCTGACGGCGAGGAAAAAAATCCTTGAATTTTGTCACTTCCTTAATGAACAACTTTATGCAGTTGTCCGCAACCCTCCATACAAACAACTTTTGTCGAATTTCCATCGTAGTATCTCTGATAACCCACCCAAGAGTCGGGTGTTACTGTAGTGAGGAGTTGATCAACGCAAAAAAAGCCCGCTCGCAGCCATCGTCTGTAATTCCTTTGTGACACTATACAGGGGTTGGTTTAGGAAGTCATTCCTGACCCACCTTATTCAACTCATCTTGCGCCAACGGGTTTTCACCTTTTCCGCTCTCTGCCAAAGAACTCTCAAGGAACCTCATTCCCGGATGTAAATGCGTTCTGAACATGGCTCGACGAGTTCTTGGCCTCAAGACCACGTGATTTCTGCTGTGGCGGTATCGATCAGATACAGCAGCGTTGGCAGACTACTGTAGACAGTGAAGAAGAATATATTTTTGATGATGAAAGTCTCAGTTATGTGTATCTGTTGTGCTAATTAATATTATGGAAAAATACTACGAACTTACGAATCAACCCAATATACAGGTCAAATAAGCAGGACGAGCAATTACAATTACAGCTGCCGGTTCATGGAAACTGGTCTACGGGTCAATGGAACCGTGTCACCTTGTTTGATGAATGACTTTTCTTGTTATGCCAAGTTGATGGTCGTGTTCGGATTCCCTTTTATCCAGGCGAACGTTTGCTCGAAACAAGCACCGCGCGACAGGCGCGTGTCGGTGGTGGCAGTATTAATGCTATAGGGGACATTCATCTTGGCTACCCTGGGCCCTGTGGTAGCAATAGAAGGCGCCACGAGAGCTGAGGACTACGTGAACGTTACAGCGCACTATGCACAATCCTTCATGGCCTGTGCGGAGACATCTGGTGACCCATAGCTCCAGAAACTTTTATCAAGAAGGGCCCACAGAATTGCTGTTGCGTTTCGTTAGAAAAGTGGACCAAAACTATATTAAGCAGATGGCCATAGCGTTCTGGATCATCAGCGTATTTGTTTGAAGCAAAACTACAAAAGATATTTGAGGCAACGGATTGCAGAGCGTCTAATGTTTAGTAGAATGTATAGGTACTGTGCTGCATTACAGAGACACACCAAACAATGTAGAACTTGTTTTCAGAGTACCAATACAACGACTGTGCTCATACCGGAACGTCTTACGGCCTCTCCTATGAACAGGTTTTCGTATCTCCGAAAGCATGGGTTTCGTCCTATGTTTTATAATAATAATATTTTTGTTTCGTTTTACTCTGCTTTGCGGCCCGTGAACCCAGTATTGTTTCATTCTTTTTTTGATCTTGCTTTCCTTTCTGCTTCGGAGATTTGGATTGTTCGTTTGGTTTTCATTTTGCCTTGGAACCTCCCTTTCCTGTCTGTTTTTTTTTTTCAGTTTTACCTGCGAACATATTTACAGTGATTTGAAGTTCTCTTGAGCCCTTTTCCGTTTCCTTAAACCAGTTTGATTGGCCTTTCTTTGTTGCGGGAGCAGTTAAATTTTTTTCGTTAATCTGATTAGGTTCATTTTGAGGATGCGTGCATAAAGACTAATGCTTATTTTCCTCATTATGTCCGAGACGTTTTTCGGTAATTTTCTAGCTGGTATCGTTTTGATCCGAATTAGTTTATTATTATTTCTCTTTCCTGTCTCAGACGTTATGTCTGGTTAAAAATGGAAGGTGACGCGGACCTTGATCAAGCGTGACTTCCTTTTAACTGTATGGTATATGTTACATTGCATTTAGGAACTTTCGGGTAATTGAACAAGTATCAATAATTACAGATTTCTGTAGTTGCATATATAAGTTTGGATGTAGCTGTGTTGCGTTGATGTACTGGTGGATATTGTGTGGTATGACTCCTGTAGTCGATAGTATAATCGGTATAATGTCAACTTTATCCTGATGCCACATGTCCTTGACTTCCTCAGCGAGTTGGATGTATTTTTCAATTTTTTCTCCTGTTTTCTTCTGTATATTTGTTGTATTGGGTATGGATATTTCGATTAGTTGTGTTAATTTCTTCTCTTTATTGGTGAGTATGATGTCAGGTTTGTTATGTGGTGTTGTTTTATCTGTTATAATGGTTCTGTTCCAGTATAATTTGTATTCATCATTCTCCAGTACATTTTGTGGTGCATACTTGTATATGGAGACGTGTTAGTTTAAGTTGTATGGCAAGTTGTTGGTGTATTATTTTTGCTACATTGTCATGTCTTCTGGGGTATTCTGTATTTGCTAGTATAGTACATCCGCTTTTATGTGATCTACTGTTTCTATTTGTTGTTTGCAAAGTCTGCATTTATCTGTTGTGGTATTGGGATCTTTAATAATATGCTTGCTGTAATATCTGGTGTTTATTGTTTGATCCTGTATTGCAATCATAAATCCTTCCGTCTCACTGTCTATATTGCCTTTTCTTAGCCATGTGTTGGATGCGTCTTGATCTATGTGTGGCTGTGTTAGATGATACAGGTGCTTGCCATGTAGTGTTTTCTTTTTCCAATTTACTTTCTTCGTATCTGTTGGTATTATGTGACCTAAAGGGTTGTAGAGGTGGTTAGGAAATTGTAGTGGTGTAGCCGATGTATTTATATGAGTGATTGCTTTGTGTATTTTGCTAGTTTCTGCTCGTTCTATAAAGAATTTTCTTAAATTGTCTACCTGTCCATAATATAGGTTTTTTATGTCGATAAATCCCCTTCCTCCTTCCTTTCTGCTTAATGTGAATCTTTCTGTTACTGAATGTATGTGATGTATTCTATATTTGTGGCATTGTGATCGTGTAAGTGTACTGAGTGCTTCTAAGGTCTGTGTTATTCCATTTCACTACTCCAAATGAGTAGGTCAATAATGGTATACCATAAGTATTTATAGCTTTTGTCTTGTTTCTTGCTGTCAATTCTGTTTTCAGTATTTTTGTTAGTCTTTGTCTATATTTTTCTTTTAGTTCTTCTTTAATATTTGTATTATATATTCCTATTTTTTGTCTGTATCCTAGATATTTATAGGCATCTGTTTTTTCCATCGCTTTTATGCAGTCGCTGTGTTTATCCAATATGTAATCTTCTTGTTTAGTGTGTTTTCCCTTGACTATGCTATTTTTCTTACATTTGTCTGATCCAAAAGCCTTATTTATATCATTGCTGAATACTTCTGTTATCTTTAGTAATTGGTTGGGTTGTTGATTTGTTGCTGCCAGTAGTTTTAGATCATCCATGTATAGCAAATGTGTGATTTTGTGTTGGTATGTTCCAGTAATATTGTATCCATAACTTGTGTTATTTAGCATGTTGGATAGTGGGTTCAGAGCAAGGCAGAACCTGAAAGGACTTAATGAGTCTCCTTGGTATATTCCACGCTTAATCTGTATTGGCTGTGATGTGATTTTATTTGAATTTGTTTGGATATTAAGTATGGTTTTCCAATTTCTCATTACTATGTTTAGGAACTGTATCAATTTAGGATCTACTTTGTATATTTCCAATATTTGTTGTAACCATGAGTGGGGTACACTATCAAAAGCATTTTGATAATCAATGTATGCGTAGTGTAGCGAACTTTGCTTAGTTTTAGCTTGATATGTCACCTCTGCATCTATTATCAGTTGCTCTTTACATCCTCATGCTCCTTTGCAGCAGCCTTTTTGTTCTTCATTTATAATTTTGTACTGTGTTGTATGTGTCATTAATTTCTGTGTAATGACTGAAGTTAATATTTTGTATATTGTTGGTAGGCATGTTATGGGGCGATATTTATCTGGTTTTGCTGTGTCTGCTTGATCTTTAGGTTTCAGATAAGTTATTCCATGTGTAAGTGTATCAGGGAATGTGTATGGGTCTGCAATGTAGCTGTTAAATAATTTAGTTAGGTGTGAATGTGTTGAGGTGAACTTCTTTAGCCAGAAATTTACTATCTTATCTTTTCCAAGAGCTTTCCGATTGTGAGTAGAAATAATTGCTTGGGTGACTTCATGTTACAAAATTATCACTTCAGGCATTTGTGGTATCATCTTGTATGTGTCTGTTTCTGCTTGTATCCACCGTGCATGCCTGTTATGCTGCACCGGGTTTGACCATATGTTGCTCCATAAGTGTTCCATGTCTGTTATGTTTGGTGGATTGTCTATTTTAATGTGTTGTTATCTATTGTCTGGTAAAATTTCATTTGGTTTGTGTTGAATGTTTGGTTTTGTTTCCTTCTATTTTCACTTTTTTTGTATCTTCTAAGTCGTCTGGCCATTTGCTTGGAATTTCTGCGTCTTTTCGTCTAACTGCTCTATCGCTTCTTGTTGTGAGATTTTACCTAACCTTTTTCGTTTTTGTCTGATATTTCATTTCTTATAAATTGTGTTAGCTGTCCGATGTCTTTTCTCAATTTTTCTATTTTGATCTGTAGCCTGTGTTGCCATGCTGGTTTTGTGGGTTTCTTTTGTGTCTTAGTTGGTTCTGATCTCTGCCTAGTGTGTATATTTAGTGTATTATTATTATTATTATTATTATTATTATTATCTATTTATTTATTTAATGGCTTTCATTGCAGCACTCTAGTCGCTTATACGAAGTTTTATTCAAGGAATTGTTACCGTTAAGGAAAACACTTCAGTTCAGTAGCAATTTACTAAGGATAATTCAATAATACAGTGATTATACAACGATTACTGTAATTTATTATTATATAACGGATGTTATTCTGTTCCGTCAGCATTTTTTTTCTTTCGTCATTTGATGTCACTCTTCCTGCTGTGCTTTTGTTTATCTTCGTTTGTTGTCTAGTTTGTGTGTCTTGCAGTATTTTGGTTTTCTCTGTTTTCTTTTTTTTTTTTTTTTTGTTTTTTTTTTTTTTTTTTTGTCATCTACTGCTATTTGGAGTTCTCTCATACTCGTATCTTCCTTAATTCTTGTGATCGACATAAAGTTGCCTTTACTGTTCTACAATTTTTCTATTACTCACTTACTAATCCTACTTCTGGTATTTTCGTCAGTTGTCCAAAGAATGAGATGCGTTTCTTCTTGATCGTTCTCATTACTGGTGCTATTTTCTTGTACAGTGTTTTATTTGAAAAAGTTCTCCAACGCCGATGTACTTCCTACCGTTTCTTTATGCATCTCTTAATTGTTGTACTTTCAGTCTTTACTATTTTGGCAATTTCTGCTTTTTTGGTTGTGTTTATTGGTCTACGTTGTCGTTGTCCTTTTTCGGTTTGTAATGATAAATACTACAACCTTTCAGAACATTCGACGTTTTTGACACCTTGTACATAGGTAAGTCTGTTGTTCGATGCTGGGGCAATCTTGTTAAATCTGTGTAGCTGAGTTCCTCAACCGAAATGCTGTAGTTCATCAAAGAATGCCGAGAAGTGGAGGGTGAGGAAGGTCCTGGAGCAACCGACGTCAGCACGAGGTCCTGTTTCCCAGCGAGACGCGGCTCCGGCTCCGTCTGCTCTTACCGTGGACGCCTTTTCGGCGGCGACGCGCAAAAAGCGTGTCGGAGCTGAGCGTCTCCCTGAAACACGAGCCCACCACCCAACCAGCCAGCCAGCCAGCCGCGGAGCTGCGCTGCGCTGTGACGTCGCCGTCGCCGAAACCCGAGCTCCACTGCTGCGTCGAGCCGCGCAGAGCCAGCTGAGGGTCGCCGCTACGGCCGCTCCTTCTGGGTACGCAAGACGGCTGCGAGAAGCGGTAAGACAGTGTTGTTGCGAGCTCGAGAAAGTCGTAACTTGTAGAATATAAACCCGGAAAATCCCTTACAGTGTAATACACACGCTGAATCAAAAAAGTACCATCCGGTTATGCAACACTGTATCTTTTAAATGAAAGTATATACAAATTTGGGGTGGATTTTTGCACACTGCACGTCTTCTCCGACACTTCCAAATGGATGCACTGCGCTACCATCTATCTTCTATCGCAAACCTGTGATACTTTTCACCAAACCTCCATCTCAGAAATACTGAGTGACCGAAATCACAAACAGATAGTCTCTGTGTCAATGTGCCCTCTGTGCTAAGCAACACAGAGCTGCAGATCTTCTCTCAAGAGGTCTATCCCTAAAGTAGCTATGTTAATCTTCCTTATGATGTCATTAAGTTCAATGGCTCATAGTTCCACATATGTTAAACCCCAGAGGACAGCACCATAAGATATTCGCTTGAGACGTTGTAGAGCCTATGTACAACATAAAACACTTGTATTAGGCTGGTGCCTAAGTATGTAGTGTTTTTGTTTTGCATATCGCTATTCCGGTTGCTATGGGTTCATTTTCGATTGCCATTTTTATTTGTAGCTTGTTGTTTCTATTTGAGTTGACACATTGTCATCTGGAAACAGTGAGCGGAGTTGTGGACGTTAGAAAATTGAGTGCCATCTGGAGAAATCGGAACATTTCCGACATATTCCTCTGAGTTCAGCAGAGGAGTTACAGCATCGGAAGCAGCCAGAAATATTTGCGCCGTGTATAGCGATAATGTCGTCGGACAGAGCACGCCAAGAAAATGGTTTTCTCATTTTAAGGAGAACCATTTTGTCTTTAATTACTCTCCAAGTTCCGGGCGACCTTCGGGCTTGGATGAAGATCGTTAAAACGCATTAATCCACACTTACCAGCGTCAGTGTACTCGAGAACTGGCAAATGTGATGAACTGTGATGATTGCGACGTAGTGCGACATTCGCATGCAATGGGGAAGGTTCAAATATCACGCGTATGGGTATCGCATATTCGAAGCCAATACCGCAAAAACCAGCGGGTTGCCATATATCTGCTTGCTCGTCATCAGTATTCCCTTGGGCAACTGTACCGTTACTGGTGACGAAAAACGGTGACTTCATGGTAAAATAAGGAAAAGGAAGGAGCAGTATCTCCCTGTGCAAAGACCTTCGCACGGCCACGAGAGATAACGTTATGTGTCTAATGGAAAAGCGACTGTGTGGTGTACTACGAATTTCTTCTTCGAGGTTTAACCATCAATGCTGACAATTGTTGTCAATAACTGAGATCTATTGAAGACCGCGTTCCAGGAATAACAACCAGGAAGACTGCATGCTACTCCACAATAACCCCTGTCCTCGTTCTGCTAGAGTGACCAAAAGCACTATACAGGAATCGTGTTGCAATGTCATTCCGCACCCACCTTATGCACCTGATATTGCTCCCTTAGATTATCGCCTTTTCAGCTCTCTATTGAGCAACCTCCAAGGAACTTCCTGTCCGGATGAAAATGCGCTCCGACTATGGCACGACAAGTTCTTCACGTCAGAACTATGTGATCTCTACAGTCACGGAATCGGAAAGTTACCCCAGCTTTGGTTCAAATGGCTCTGAGCACTATAGGACTTAACATCTGAGGTCATCAGTCCCCTAGAACTTAGAACTACTTAAACCTAACTAAGCTAAGGACATCACACACATCCATGCCCGAGGCAGGATTCGAACCTGCTACCGTAGCGGTCGCCCGGTTCCCGACTGTAGCGCCTAGAACCGCTCGTCCACCCCGGCCGGCCCAGCTTTGGTACACTGTTGTAAATAGTGAGGGGCGATATATTATTGTCTAAAGTATCTGTTACGTATATCTGTTATGTTTATTAAACTTATGAAGAAACGCTGCAAATAAATGCATCAATCAAATAATTTATGTGGTGAATCACTTAAGATCGCCTGATTACTAGATCGCTTTCTGTTTGTAGGAGGTAGACTGGAATTTAATGGCCCGCAAAACGCGTGATATTGTCATATTATTTCAAGCTGTATCATTTCACGCTGCATCTGGTAACAACGGAGCTGTACAAAATTCCCCACACCGATTTGATTCATATTGACAGGGCGTATAGGGCATGACCAGGACGTCACATCCGTAAAAGACGAAACACTCAACCGTTTTCGAGAAAATCGTGTTTGAATATTTCACCGTGCTTATGTACTTCTTATGGGGGCTAGTATTCATGGATTCCACAGCCTAGCATGTAGGCACTTAGTTTCATAAACGTGAGGCTGGTGAATCGAATCTCGCTACCGGCGCTTTTTTTTCATTCCTACGTCATCCCAACAACAGATGCGCCACCAAATTGTGTGATTAGCGAGTAGCGTATATAAATAAAAAAAAAAGTTTGTTTGCAGTAGACACATCAAAAGAACTATGCATATGTAAAAATTCGGCGTTTATTACAAATGCTGTATGTCGTATTAATTATCGTTTTCCATGTTTCTATGATGAGTAATATCCTGATGTGCTCCATACATTACACAATGCACTTGGCAAAAATGTAGATACAATAATATGAACAAAATGATTATACTGAAATGATGCAAAATTCTTGTGTATTCTTCTTTCATTTACAATGGCCTTACGAAAATTTTTCTTTTATTTTCAAGATAATGATTATGAAAATATAAGTGAATCATTAAATGTTGAGAGCGACTTGACACTTCTTTAGTTACAACTGTCATTTATATCGGTCCTATATTCGCAGGTTTCGGCATGAAAGTTAGTGTTATCTGGACAATAATCGTAATGTTCTTTGCATCAAAATCTAAAAGTTTATTTTGTCGCCAGAGACTTTGTGCCTCTCTGGTGCAGTTAGCTCGCTCGTTCACTTAGATACAGAGTGACAATTATTGAACTATATGAAATAAAATTGTCATAACTTTTGAACGGTTTGCGCTAGGACGTTCAAACTCCACGGTTGGCAGCGGGGCATGATGGGAGTTAGTATTTCCATGTACGGTTTGGTTTAGCGACGAAGTCCACTTCATTCGGATGGGTTCGTCAACGAGACAAAATCGGCGCATTTAGGGACTGAGTATCCGCATTTCGCGATCGAGAAGTCTCTGCACCGTCAACGAGTGACTGTGTGGTGTGCTTCGTCCAGTCAAAGAATAATTGGTGCGATATTTCTTGATGGCACGGTAACTACCGAACGGTACGTGAAGGATTTGGGATTTCATCCTCATTATCCAGAGTGATCCTGATATCGACAAGAAGTGTTTCATGTAAGACGGAGCCCCACCCCATAGAAGCAGGAGAGTGTCTGAAGTCCTGGAGGAGCACTTTGGGGACCGCATTCTGGCTCTGGGGTACGGAAAAGGCCACTGGCATGGGCCTCGGTTGGCTGGAATATTCTGCGGATCTGAAAAGTTGCGACTGCTTTTTGTGGATCTATATTAAAGACAAGGTGTACAGCTATTACCCCAAAACCATTGCTGAGTTGCAAACAGCCATTCAGGAGGTCTTCGACTGCATCGATGTTCAGACACTTCAGCCGATCATACAGAATTTCGCTATCTGTCTGCGCCACATCATCACCAATGATGGCAGGCATATCGAACATGTCATAACCTAAATCCGAATATCTGTAGTAACGTTTACGTGTTGAACACAGCGTGTGCATGCAGTAGTTTGTAACTAATTTACTTTATTATTCATATAGTTCAATAAATGTCACCCTGTATTTGCACAAGTATAAGAACATGCCGAAAATTTCACTTATCAAAAAGACAAAGACTACATCAGTAGCTTCTGCTTGTAGGACCATTTCTTGACCATGAATTGCTTCAGTGATAGGCCGTC